>NC_082381.1:34622876-34922876 GCF_027477595.1 Haemorhous mexicanus | reverse complement strand
TGTTCACATCTGTTCAAAAGCAGACTGTGTTTCGTTCAGCAGTGGAGGTATTGCTGACGTGGTACATGTGAATTTGCCCAGTGCCATTCTGTACATTTGCATTATGGATGGGGTATATTGGGTTTTTTCTCTCAGAGCTTCTTTGTAACTGCTTTGCTTTGGGTAGTCATGGCTTAACCAATGACACATGCTTCTTCTAGGAGGAAGAGGAGGTTTTTGCCTGGAATAATGAAGTAAAACAAGGTCTTTCCAGCAGTATCTTTACCAAGGATTTGGGAAGGATTTTCCGCTGGCTAGGGTACAGTTTAAGTTATTTTTATACTTTCTTGAGGTACATAAGATCGGTCTTTCATATCTTTTGTAAACCTCTGCATAATGCTAGTTGAGCATTTTACAGCCTCATTTTAAGGAGGGAACCTTTCCTGATCCTAAGGAGGAATTGTGCCTTATCTTTTTTTTAGGCCAAAGGGATCTGACTGTGGCATTGTGAATGTTAACATCCCAACCAGTGGAGCTGAGATTGGAGGTGCTTTTGGTATGTTACTTGTGCTTTGTCAGTTTTAATCAGTCCATTTAAATGACTAAATGTGATGAAATGAAAATTAATTTTGAATCATACTACTTTAGCAGAAGACAGATATTGACTAGCAGTAGTTAGATTTAAACTTTTAAAAATGGCTGTATTAGGTTTTTAAAAATTACATGTAGTATTTCCTTCTCCTCCCCTCCATCCAGGGGATGTTACTCAGAGATATATTCTGGAGATATTTGAAGATATGGCCAGGTGGAAAACTGTGTAAAGTTTTCATTAAAATAATCTTGGGCAATTCTTTGTATATTGGCAAGTTTATATAAGATGTATGGCATGTAGCATTTTTGTGAGAAAATCTTTAAATAAAAATTTTTGCCTTTATTTTTCTTTTTTTATATACTTAAGGAACTGAGGGGTGGAAGAAGTATTAACCTTACCATTTAAACAGTACAAGAACCAGCACATTCTTGTACTCTTGTCTTGTGCTAAGACAAATGTTTTTATAACAAGGTCTTCTGGTGCTACCACGATGAGACTTTGAACTCCAGGGAGATATTTTTTTGGATCAAGCATGAGGAGAGAGCTAGCTGTGTGTGTTGTGTGGGGTGGTAATTTAGTTCAGATGACAAGGGAAAGGAATAGTTTTTCCCATGTATTTATATAAAAATGTCTTACCTCCTGGAATTAGTCCAGATTCCCATGTCCAAAAATAGGTTTTAATTTATAATGTTTTTGCTACAGGTGGTGAAAAGCATACAGGTGGGGGAAGAGAATCTGGAAGTGATTCATGGAAACTTTATATGAGGCGGTCTACTTGGTAAGACAGACCAAATAAATTTAAATTACAGATGAACTTCCAAAAGTTCAAAACATATAAATCTTTGACTACAAGGCTACTATCTTTACTGAATATGAGATAACCATCTATAAGTGTAATTGCCTTTTCTTCACATTCATAGCAGAAAAAGATTTGAAGGGTTTTTATAAAGACATTTTAACTTTCCAAAGGAAAAAAAAATAAGGTGGTTTTGGGGTTTTCCCCCACCCTTGATTGATTTTAAAATCAACTGAAAATTAATTAATTAATTAAACTCAACTTTAAAATTACTCAGACTTGTCAGGAAGTACACTGAGTTGCAACCACAGTGAGGGGACCATGAGGGCACCACTATTGCCTCTGGTAGGTGATTCAGCTATGTGGTGGTATGTATCCACAAATCTCCTGACAGCCAATAGTGAAGGAGCATTGGTAGTCTCTGCTGACTTCCATAGCTTTTACCTGTGCTCTCTTTTTTTTCCATGCAAGGACTTACGAACATGAGAAATCCCACCTTGATTTTTCTATCTGGATGTTCTAGTAAGAGATTAAATAGATATAAAGAAATAAGATCCTTCATAAAGGAAGAGTTAATGGCAAATGTGGTCTTTTCCTGTACATGGTTACTATATTGAAAACTGGAGTAAAGTTAGTTCATGATTTTAAGTAGGCAAACTGCTTTAGAGAAATGTTGTTTAGATGTGACAGGAATCAGCATTTTGTACATAGGAAGTGGACTGCATTATCTGTCTCAGTAATTAAGTCTGGTCTCTAAATTGTTGTTTCTCTTTCAGTACAATCAACTACAGCAAAGATTTGCCCTTGGCTCAAGGAATCAAGTTTCAGTAACCACGTTATGAATGGCTGTGCTATGAACCATCCTAGAATTTCTGAATCAAGCAGCTCCTAAGCATCATGGGGATAAAAATTAATTATGTGAAACCAATTCTGTCAGAAAATCAGCTACTCTTAAATTGCTTCACTTAATATGTATATATTTACTAATTTAGTCTTCAAATGAGAAGTCTGTTGTCTTTGGGAGGAAGGGAGGGTGACTAAAGCTAACCACCTTGGGTTCAGGTGGCCTGGATAACCTGTTGCCTTAACACTGTCTTTCAGTACTAACACTGCCTCTATCCCCTCCCCACCTTTTGCTGATATTTCCAGCTATGATGTCCACATTTCAAACTGTGTGCCAAGTTTCCTGCAGCTAACTGGTGCTGTGGGGGATATTTGGGCTGCAGTATAGGGCTATTTTTCAATGAATAAATAAAGGTACATTTTGTGAAATATCTTGGGCTTCTCATTTGTTTTATTCACTGGTTTTGAGCAGGAATGTTCAGAGGATTATCCATTTTCATATCTCACTCACGCTGAGTTGCTCGCTGGGAACAGAATCATTGGCCTAAAAGCGCTGCTTTAGTTTTCCTGCCTCTCCTTCAGAAAGGAGACTTTCAGCATATGTTGGGAGATAGAGGTCTACTGCAGTGTCTTGTAATCTCATTTAACTCTTGAAGGGGTTACAGACAATTCAGGTTGTCACAGCTTTTGTGATACCCTACGAGCAGACTGGCTGGAGATGAGAACTGGAGATGCAGTCAGAGGAAATACTTTTCTAGAGAAAGACATATTGTTTACTTGTGTTTCACCACAACTGGGAGTTTCTTTTGGCCACTGGAGACTACAGGCAACAACAGCTCATTTAGGAGCCTTGCTCAGGACTCAGGATGAGAAAAGACACAGTGCTACTACACTGATTTTAGCTTTCCGCAGAGGAATTTCCGAGATTCTTAATGTATTATTTCTGAGGATTTCTTCTCAATGTCATATACCAAATTTCCACTGTCTCTGAACGTGGCAGAACTGTTTATTATGGGCTCAGATTCTAGGAATCTGATTTGATTATTGATTTATTTTGATGTTGTTTTGATGGCAATGCCATTCAAAGTGGGTTGAAAGTCCACCATACCATAATGCTAGCTGGTCTGCTTTTAGCTTTGTTTTTAATTTTAAAATGCATAATGTTTAGATTTTTACATCTGTGTTATACAAGGTATTTTGGGTGTCACATTCTGTAAATCAAACATTAGTCAGCCAAAGCTTTATTTCTTACTGAATCTCTTACTGCTCGGAGTGTCCTCTCCTCTAGTTCTTTGTGTCTGGCCATTTCATTAAAGAATGTTGTACATTAACACACAGAACTGGCATACTCTAAACAGGCAGATAAACATTAGCAGATATGGCAGAGAAACAATCCAATTCCCAAATATAATTGCTCAGCAAATAGCACCAATTCATAGGAGTTGTACTCTTTAATGTTATTCTGTGGTACTGAATGTTACTATGAAACTCTTAACAATGGAAAATTAGTTTAAGAATTCTCTTTTCTTGCTGCTTATCATAGTTTTCTGATAGCCTCATGTCACATCTGATTTTCTCTTGAAAATAGAAGCTCTTCTTAGGGTAAAATAATCTCCCAAGACTAGTTGTTTAATTTAGAGAAATAAGGTTGATTCTGCCATCTGGCTTTAGACATGGGAGGTTAGCTCATAAACAAAACAAAACTGATATGGTGAGTCTAATGTTTGCCTGGACTTCAAATCTTCATGTGAAAACTAATATAAATGGAATAAATGCACAAATATGATCAAGAGGTGGCTGCATAGCAAGCACGCTAAACTTCTGAAGGCTAACTTGACATCTTCATCTGTAATTCCTTCTTCAATACAAACTTTTGTAAGGGTAGCCTTACAGGGGACTCAGCATGAAGTACTTGTGTAACTGCTACTGTGTGTTAGGAGTAAGTGGGTTAGATCCATGCTGTATGGGCAGAGAATGGGCTCTCTGTAAGTAGGTAACAAACTCAGCCCCTCTTTTGCTAAGTATGGTAATTACTATTCCAAAGATCTGTTATCTGTGCTGTCACTGGACTGCAAGCATGGCATCAGAGCAGGTAATCATAGTGCTGCTTCTCTTTCCAGACAGCTTGGAATTCCTTACACGTGGTGATGAGCAATCCTACTAGAATTGGCTTTCTGAATGACTTCCTGTGAAGTGGCTCTGGGAAGGACATCTTTTAGAGACTGCTGCAGACTGTAATGTGCTTTGGCAGGCATGCAGGTGCCTATAAGTAGCTATCGTTATGTTGGAGTAATGAACTAAGGAGGTTTAAAGATACTATAAGCACACAGTTTCTCAATTTCTGCTTTAATTTGGAAAGTCCACTCAGGAGATTGTAAACTGCATTAGCTGTCAGTGGGTTATCTCATCCAAGGAAAGCAATTCTGAGAATTCATAAAATGTGTCTTGGAGCTACTGGTATGTTCAACATAATGGACTTGCAGTTTTAATAAAAATTCTATCAGCGTCTTCCACTGTTGCATAAACTTAATTACCACTGAGTGTGTAACACCAGTGAATAACAAGTGTTAAATGACACGTGATCAATAATTCATTTGTTAGCACAGTATTGCTTACTGTGAAATGACCTTGATGGGAACTGTCTTACAAGTAACTTCCTTTTTTTTGCCATATTATTACCTGAAGAAAGATGAAAATTCTATTAATATTTTTGCTGATGAACAGAGAAATTGATTTTCTAATGAAATGTGAGAATGGAAGCTATAGGCTGCTTTTCTTCTATCCTGTTGTGCCCTATCAGCTTCTGGCAGAGGTGACGATTTTCAGGAACCAAGAACACTACTTGCCAGTAGTGGGTCTCAGCTTGGGATTTTGCAAAAAGCGGTCCTGCAGTGCTGAATTTAAAACAACTGGGAGAGTGTTCACCTTTTTTTTTCGGCAGTAATACACCAGCCCATTCATGCTGTGTCATGTTCTTTTCATCTGTTGTTTTCATCATTCTGTTTGTATTGTTGCTGGATGAGTTCAAAACCACATGGCTGCCAGAACATTTGATTTGTGGCATCTCTGTGTCTGTATGAGGAATCGTGTTTAGGGGCTGCATTTAAGACTCATTAGGTGTACTAACCCATTCGTGTCTCTGCATTAATTTCATTAGTAACTATGTGAAAAAGTGTAAATTACAGGAGACTTTGCCTGGATATTCTTTTGAATCTCTGCCTATTTTGGTTCTGCACTAATGTGTTGGTCATGTATTGCACAAGTGCGTCCTCTTATTTTCCTGGGTGGAAGCAGAAAAGAATTAAGGCTTATAATACAGGGGTAAAATGACTTAATCACACAGAATCAAATTCTTGAGTAAAAACCAGTCACTTAGTAAGGATTTTTTTAGTGTCTTCTCTTTGGTATTCCTTAATCAGCAGCTGTGCTGTCGTGTGGTACATGCTTGGTGTTTGAAAACTAATGGGTTAATTGGATTCAGTGTGCAAACATCTGCTGCCACTGAACTGTTGCTTGAAGTGAGAAGCGTTTTGGCTCACATTTTGAACATGGTTGCCCTACAGATAGCTGGTACAAAGGTAAATACTGGTTAGCAGACTTTCATTTCTGCTAAATTATTAGCACTGATTTTCCATACAGCTGATTACTTTCCTCCAAATAATAAGAAAATGTATATGCATTTTGGACAGGGAGTTGCATAGCAGAGCCTTTTTAAAAACCTTTGTGTTCCTCCCGGTGTCGCTGTTGGTCAGGCTAAAGCCTGCCCAAGGGCAGCCTTTGCATTTGCTAGGCAGCTGTGTAGGACACAGACCTCTTTGTCTGAATGCCTTTTATGTTCCAGTACATCTGGGACTGCTGCCTCTAAGCTAGTAATTAAATACACTCAATTCTGCAGAAGCCTCAGTTGATTAGTGCAATTGTTATATAAAACATTAACTCCAAAAGCCAAAGGTTAAAAATAATAGTGTTTCAGCCAGGAAGAACAAATGGTTTGATACTTACTTTACCCAGTATGCTGGTGTTCTCTGGCATTATAGCTCTTTTCCTGCACCCTGATTTCAAGGTGGACTTACAAGGAACAAACAGCTAAAGTTAGATCTCTGAATTTCAGAAGAAGGCACATTCTTTCATTATATTAAAGTCTGAAAAGCTGGGAAGTGTATGGCAATTGTGTTTCATGCTTCCCTGACACCCTCCTTACAGGTGTCCCAAACCTCCTCAGCTGTGATTGTGAAGCTAACATCACTTGCTCGCTCACTGAGCAGAGTGTTACAGAGGTGATGGAATGGCAGCATGTGAGCTTAAAAAAGGGAGATTCAGGAGGAACAGGATAAATATCAGCTCTCATGCTTCTAAGGATTTTAGTTAATCCACAAACTGCTACTAAGTGAGATTGCCTCCTGTCCTCTGTGGATTTTATAAGGCTACTCAGTCAATGGCCTGATTAAAGTGACCTATAATACAAATGGCTCAGGCCAATGTGGCAGCTGTACTAGAAACATATCTAAAAAGTGTAGCACATACCCCTCCTTGAGTTGTAGTTTGTCTAACTATGTTTTTAACCACAACTGCTGATACTTTTATTAACACATGTACCGCAAGAAGTTCAGGATTCCTGTAGAATCCAAGACTATAAACCTCTTCCTAGATCCTGGTTGACTGTATTCACTTACAACTGTGTGTGCTTGTGATAATGTGTGGGAGAGATGAGGGCTATCTGTTTGCCACATTCCTCTTCTCAGTTTGACCTAGACAACAGTTGATTTATGGTGTTGGTTTAAAGCAGAACAAATAGCAGAAGTTATGGTGATGTTCCATGAAACAGTATAAGTCAAACTATCCTCTGAAGATTTGCTGTTGCAGTGAGTCCTTGTATGTTAGTAACCTAGTATTAGGACTTTAGTTTGGCTTAACCAGCACTAGCTGCTGTGACTCTGTTTGGCTGCTTGTTTTCTTCACATATTTTTTTAGTTAGCAGTGTTACTGATTTATTTATTTTTGCCCTGCCAATGAAATGCTGAAGTGACTCCCTGCAAATTCTGAAAAGCGCCTTAGTTTTGCTGGAGAATGTGCCAGAAGACACCAACTCATTGCTGGCTGTAGAAAATGAAAGGGTCCTGAAAGTGAGGATGAGGAATTCAAAATCACCAGAAAAGATTTTGAGATGCTGATAATGGGGAAGCCAGTGTGAAAGGCACAAGCAGGATTGTAGGCAGATAAAACCAGTACCAGGATTTTAACTGCTGGATAATACATTTGGAATACTGGGAAAGATCAGACTATTTCAAGTGGGAGGTGGGGCAGAGTGCACAAAATAGGATAAATTGAAAGAGTGCAGTTTTGAATATATAAAAGGATAAGAGGATTACTGGATAAGGAAAATACAGGGAAAGGAGCCAGATGTACTTTAAGCTAACACATATGGCAGACGAGACATAGATTTAGACATATTCACTAAGGTACAGTATCACCCCAAACCTCCAAATCTGTTCAGAATTCATTGATTGAAGCGTGAATCTAACAGGCTGTCAAAACTATCTATTGTAATTAAGGAAACAAAAACCACCAAGAAGACAAAGGAAGTAATCTCAGAACGGAAGAAACATTATTTTGACAGTTGTATTGCTCTTAATGTGCTCTGCTGTAAAAATTGTCCCATTGTCATGAAGCATGCTTTGTGAAAAAAAAAACCCAAGCCAAAACACCACATCAGTCTCTTTGTTCTGTGTTTTCAAAAATCATCTCTGATGCTGCAAACCCTGCATTTCAAATCTCTGTCAGATTTATGTCAGCCATTGTTTGTCTAAGTACTCTGGCTTGCACGCTGATCATATCATTTTCTCTTCCGGCTGTTCACTGCCTTCTTCTTTATGAACAAATGCTGAAAGTTCACAGAAAGGGTAACTCTTCCTTGTACCTAGTCTGTGCTATTCCATGCTGTGTCATTCCTATGGGAGACAGTAAATTTGAAGAATACTTCGCACAATTCTTTTTTGAGTTCTTCACACCACAAATTTCCTAATTAATTGAGAAGATTGTAATTCCTCAGAGTTTAGCTTGTTTCTTTGGGATTTTTTTTGAAACTGGGATAAGACATTGATATTTTGGAGCCTGCTAAATATGCAAAAATGAATTTTTTTTTTGTTTTCAATGCCTTTCAGCTACTCAGAAAACATATTTTGAATTCTGTATTTAACCTGCTAAGAAAGCTTTTTCTGCAATGTGGGTTAAAACATGGAAGCCATGGTCTTTCACCATTTGCATGCTGGAAATGGGACCAAGTTCTGTTGTAGAAATATAGCAGACATTATCCAAGTCAAAACAGTTAATTTTTCCCCTTGATACCTGTAGACTGACATAATGGTCTCTATAGCATCTCCATGAACTCGCTATTTAAATTTTTTTAAAATCTGTTTTGTCATTCTGTAGCTTCTCATTCCTTGGAACTGAGGGATTAGTTAACTTTTGTAATGGTTCAGTAAATCAGGAGAGCAGAGCCAAATATATTTGTGCTCTTTCTTCTTCTGAAGTTGTACTGTTTCTGTTTGCATAATTCTCTCTAATTACTCTAGATTTGTATTTGCTGGGGATAGAGAATCTGGATCTACCCGCCACTTGACTAAAACTCAACATATTAATTTTTGCTCTCTTCCACCCAGGCAAGATGAGTGCAAGCCAACATACAAAAATCTGGTTCTTCCCAATCTGTTCTGAACATTTCCTTTTCAGCTCTTTCCCAGGAGAGTGGCTGCAAAAAGCTGTATTTTTCTCCAATATGCTTTTCTGCTGGCCTACTCATCCAAGAAAAAAGCTGTCTGTGATTTCCTGCTACCTTTCACTGTGGAAGCCTACATCCTCCCAGCTGGGGTTCCCTCACAATTTCTCGTCAGCAGGGCTGACTGCCAGGGATCAGAGTTACCAAAAAAGGCCTCACACTGCATGAGCCACAAATGTGATGGTTTGACTGCAGCATATCCTGGCTGCCGGGAGAGAGCAATCCAGGAACACCTTGGGCTGAGTGGGGCCTGCTCCTGCCTACAAGATTTCCAGAGGAATTTTTATTGCTCCACAGCCACACAGTGCAGTGACAGATTTCAATATGAAGAGAGTTCCATTACACAGATGTGGTCAGAGCGTTGCAAAGTAAGACTGTGGCTTGTCCATTGAATCAGAAGCTGACCAGGATCTTGGTTACCCTGCTACCTCATCCTGCTGTTTCCCACACAGAGCATGCTCTCCCCTCTGAAGCAATTCTGTTCTCTCTGTGGCCCACCAAAAAATCTGCATCTGGTGCTGTCCTGAAGCATTTGTCAGCCTGATTTGGTAAGTTTTCTCTGAGCTAGGACAGGAAATTTAGCAAAACTTAGCTGTAACTGTTTTCTTTTTTGTCCAGGGATGTGTATGTTGGTCCTACCCAACCTTGGCCAAAGCATAGGAATGTGCTGCTAAAAGGGAAATAGACACCTAAAGCAGCATCTTTCACATTTACCGATAAGACATGAATGTATTATTACCCCAGACTCATCCTTTCTAGTTCCACATTCCTTCACCAAACTGATTACTCAGATGTTCTAATCTGTTTAGCAAAGCTGATGCAGCAAATGTGATGCAACATACCTTTGCAATGTGGACTTTGTACAAAATAATTCCAGCTGATTTTCCTGGAAGAAAATAAGGGATACTGCACCACAGGTGGACTAGTAGGGATGGGAAGCAGCAGCACATGACCAGGAAGGTAGTGATGGTAGGGTGACAGTAATACTGGTTTGTAAGGAAAGCAGCTGCTGGCAGGTTGGAGAACAGTCACAACTAGCTTCACTTAAGTGCTTAATGGCAGAGGGGATGGACATGTGCAAGAATCTGAAGTGACTCAGGCACATGCATGACCAAAACCTTAAGGATCAGGCAGTGCTGATTTCTTTACATTAATTTTTTATCTCAGGAAAGACACCAGAGTTGTGTAGAAGCCTAACTTACTGCTGCTGATGGATCTGGTCCATTGTCTGTGGCTGTGGCTTCCTGGGAAGCACAGAGGTACAGGGCAGGTCTGCAGAGAACTTGTCTCAGAATATTCTTGCAGTTTCCAATGTTGCTTCACATTACATGGAATACAATTACACAAACAATTGAGGGAAAAAGTTGCACTTTCAGCAAAGCACCTAAAACATTATTTTAGGCATTGCTCAATATGCCTGCATTTGATATTGGGCTCTTTTACAGACTCTTATCCATATCTCTGGCAGAAAATTGACTGGTTTTGGATGGGTTACTATTAAGAAGATCAGCTTCTGGATCCAGGCTACATCTGGTAGAACAACATGGGAAATGGAGGCAGAGGATGGTCTATAAAGAGAAGAAGGGAGTAGCTAATTACTAGAGCTCTCAATATTTAGCTACAAGCAGTCTCATATCCTTAATCCTAAACCTAACACAAATCTTGTACTTTCTTAGTTCAATTAGACTCCAACCCAAATGTTTTTGTGGTAGCATTTACTGTGATGGTGAAAGAGTGATTGCAGAATCAGAAATCCACTAAGAGACTTGGAAGAGAAGTGTGTGTTCATACAATCACAAACTTGGGCTTTCACACAGCATTCTTCCCTACAGCCTTTACTATTGATCAAAGTCTTTGGAAGTGTGACCATTTCAAGTCAGCAAATGTAGATCATATTGTTCTCTTTATGTGTGTTGTCAGTGGCATCCCTTGAACAACTTTTGGGAAAAACATAGAAGGACATCTCTTCATGCAAGTACCATAAGCCAGTGCTGAGGCATGTTTATGTTTCATGATCCATTTGTCAGAGAAGGTCTGTAATTCTTTATATATGCTGTGGAAACAGCTGTTAGTACAAGCTGACTTTCTTCCCACCTTGCCCTTGCTCTGGAATGAGCCCATGTGTGCACATTGCCACGATAGCAAGCTCTAAGTGCAGGAAGAATTCAGAGCTGTTTTTAGCCCTGCATGCCAGATCCAGCATGTAAGGTTATAATTAAGTCACTCATTACCTTTTCTTCTTGGAGGGAGCCTTTATCTGTCTACCTATAGATAGTGTGAAGAGCTGATTTTTAATTTAGTACTTGACAGCACACTGGAATGATTTTCCTTTAATCTCCTGGTAAGCACTGCTAAAATGCCTAGTCAGTGGAAAATTACCTTATCAATACCATTAAGTGAGAACAGGAGTTGAAGGAGCCTTTATTGTACAGTCCAAAGTACCTGCATTGCCAAAGACTATAAAACCCTTGTTATGAAGCTTAATGTAGAATGTCACACCTCCAGAACATGATGCAGCTACTACATCATCATGACATGAGTTTGCTGTTTATGTAAAGCCAGGGAAAGGTATTTTTTCAAATTTAAGAACATCATGAACATTTAAGCAGTTTCCAAATGGACGTAGTACAGAAACTGGAAAAATAAGAAAGTCACATAGACAGTAAAATACATCGGCAGAAGCTCTACCCACAGCAGATAAATTTAAAAAAAAACAATCAGAGGGAAGACCTATCCAGACTGAACTTGTGGAGGCTGGGAGGGCAATCTTTTCTACAACAACTCTCTTCAGGAAATTAAACTAATTTCCAAGTTTTTTAGCACAGGTGCTTACTTAGTGAACAGACATCCAACTCAGAATGGATTTTTGGCACAAATACTGCTCAGTGTGGGGAAAATAGACAAAGTGATTCAAGCAAAGCATTTTTCATTTCAGTAGGGGATAACTGGAATATTATTTTGGATGTAAAACACAGTCTTGGGAAAGGCTTTACTAAGATGCTGCATCCTGACCCCTTGTTTGTAAATTATAATAGAAAAGAAACTAGGTACAGGAGAAAAAAAGCTGCTTCTGATTATCATACTGACCCGGCTAGTATCCTCTCATAGCACACTTCTAATCAGTTCCTTCTTAGGATCATCCCTTTGAGGGTACTACCAATAGCAGGTGTAATCATGGTCTTATCAACACTAGATCTAGGCCTTGTCACCCAAATAATTTGAGATTTAACCCAAGATGAGTAGGCATAGTCTCACTGGCCAGTTGGACTAAATGGAAACTTGAGGGTAAGCAGGTGCCACCAGGCAGAAGACCAGATGGTCTGAAACAACAACAGTGTAAGTGAAATGCCTCTATTTTGGACAGGAATAGCAATAGGCATCACAACATTCCATGAAGCTCAGGGAATAAACTCTCACAAGTGTTGTGGATTTACTGTAGATTGTACATTGTTTTATTGTTCCCATTTGACTGATATTTTGGTAAAATCCAGGCTGGCTTGTGATAAACAGGGAATAACTTTAGAAATATTTAAATGAAATTTACTGACATACATTCTTGTGGCTGTTCAGTGAACAACAGGATATTATGAGGTTCTACATTCATAAAATGATACTACACCGATTATAAAACCCAAGAAGGCAAAAAACCCATTCCTTTTGTAAAGTCTCATTACATGCAACCATGTTTAGCAGAATGGTCCACTGGGTTCAAACCATAAACCTGGAAGCGTCAAATGAGGTGATTCAATTTTCCCTTTTGAGCAAATTTGCCTGTCAGACTCAGATAGTCTCACCAGGGAAACTGAAAAGCAGGTGCTGGTAAAATCCTTTCAAATTACATTATTCCTCTGCTGTTTATAGAAGCACACACGCAGGCACTGAACACAAAAAAACCTGTTTGCTCAGTGCAACTGTTTGCTCAGTTTTCTGTCTAAATAGCCAGCTTTTTCTGATCATTACTGCATGTCACACCTGCCCTGTAAATGCAAAATCTCCTATGTATTTGGGAATAACACCTCACTAGCAGTTTTAGCTGAACCAGTGGAGCAATAGCCTACAAAGGCCTGGATATCACCAACCTGGATATTTCTTTAGTATTTGTCAACTGACCATGAGGTGGAAACATGGAAATGAAAGTGCAGACGTAGCAGGAAGCAGAAAGCATTACCACACACCTGTACAAAGGTTCACGTGAAAGCAGTTAATAATATTGAGTTCAGATATACTCAGACAAAAACACACACAAAACTGTTTGTCTTTCCTGCAAATGCTAATGGGAGCTACAAGCTTTGATGTTCTGTTGAGAGGGAGGCTTTCAGCTGATAATACTTCCTGCCTAGAGTGCTAGCTGCATCCTTCACACCAACAGCACCATAAACTTGACACTTTGATACCTTGACAGAAAACTAATTCAACAACTCCTCAATCCAAACAGTCATTACAAATCCTCATTCCTTTTTTCACTAACTACAACTAGAGAAAACACAAGTGATGTGCCCCTCTTGCCTTTCACCTGCAAATTCAAAGCATCCTTTCAGAACCTGGCACTACTAACTACTAGTCCTACATGGCTGGTAGAACTCAGCTGTTTTTCTTGTTTGTTTTTCTTCTTAGTTTTCAGCCTCTGTGCTGTCAAGGACAAAAGATAGACAAAACTGGAAAAAAAAAACCACACGAGAAAATTTAAAATTGTCCTTTTAAAGTAGGTTTCTAAGCAGTCTATGAAGCAAATTATGAATGATTGTTACTAAGAGTGCGTGCTAAGAATTTTGTGTGCATTTTTGACATCCCCAAAGTCACACATCTTTCCCATCTACTTCTGCAAACTCGCGCTGTTGCCATAAGGCCAAACCCCTCCTCGTAGCCTTTGTATGCACTACCTGCCACACACACTGGAATAAGTCTCCCTGCTCTTTAACAGACTCCCAGCCTTGGGGGAAGCAGCTTTTCCTTGCTAATCCCTGCTGCTAGCACTTCCCTCCCAAACACTGGGGCAAGCCCCCTCCACCCCAGCTGCAAGCTTGAATCACAGAATTTAAATCAGCCCACTCCCTTCTAAGCTTTCTCCACGTGGGGCCTTGCAGCTCCCTGGAGTACCAGAATACTGCACACTGCCCACCTCTGTCCTGATGCCTGAAGAGTGTGACATCCTGAGACATCCTCCTCCTCCCTCTAGGAAAAGGGGGAGTGAGGGTAGCATCTGAGGGGTAGGGCAGAGGTCACCCTGAACTGTGCCAGAGGGCTCGTGGGGCCGCTGTGACTGAATTGTCACAAGCCAATCCTTTCTCTGGAGCATAGTTCACTTTCCTGTGTTAGAAGAATGCTGTTACACCTTTGTCCAGACTCGCCTCCCCTGGCATGCTGCTGCAGCAGGCTAAAGGGCACACATCCACCTCTGATTGCTCATTCCATACAGTAATTATTTTGTTCTGTATGGCTAATGATAAGGCCTTAGCCTGCCTGATTTACTTAAGGCACCTATCAAATATTATTGCTCTCCCTGTTCTCCTGTAGAGAAGCACAGACTTGACAATGTAAGGTAAGTAAAAGGCTAACTCAGTTCAGCTGCTGGATATAACCAAGTCTTCTTGTAGTTTTTTTGATAAAACTGACTCATGGCATCAATTTTTCAACCACAGAGGTAGAGACTTCTGATACAGAATTAAAGGGAGGGAAGAAGAGAGGGTAGAGGATGAGGTAAGAGTCCAAAACATTACATAAGCTGTGCAACTGTGGAGGAAAGCAGGGGAAAAATGGAAAAAAATTAAAAAATAACTTATTTCAACAGTTTTCTTGTGAAGCTAAGTTTTCCAATACAGTAACAATAGCTGAGGAAGCAAAGGCAGATATTTCAATAGGGAGAACAATCAAATCTCAAAAATTTCTTACATACTGTCCTCATGTGGAATCTTGAGCCAGGCAGGCATGTTAGAGCCCTCAGAGCCCCCTAAGCTGCCTCAGCATTCTGATACCCATCCAATAACCTCCAGGGAGGAAATCTGGGGAACTTGAGAAAACTACTAACATGTCCCCAAAACTCTGGAGGCCAAACTTGCCCTTATCATTGAGATATTATTTGCTCTTGTCATTGAGATCCAGAAAGAAGTCACACACAACAGAGTCGGAGGAAGGACTGCAGCAGGATGCAGTTCCTAACCCCTTGTGGTGGGTTTTGCACAAACTGTACCATGAGGTACAAGCCTCATGAACATCACATTTGACTAAAACTGATGGATAGACTTGGGTTTATCCAAATTATAGTATTGAGTCACTGGTTTTAAAAAAGTTTATTTAAACAAAGTAGGTACATTTCACAGAAATGGTTATAAAATGCATAGCATATTATAAACAATACTGTTACTTCACAGACAGTAGTTATTGTCCTAAATATTGCTTTTTAAAAACTAATGAGCCTGCTTGGTGAATCAGAAAGCTAAAAATCCCCATCTTAGGCACTCTGGGAAAAAAAAACAGTATGTGATATAATGAAGCAGGTGTCCACTTTTTCATTCACTCTACTGATTGTTTGTATTGCTGCACCATTAATTTGCCAGTTCTCATTATGTGGAAATTCCCAGTCTCTGGAGTCACATACGAAGATGAGATTTCCATTTTCTGGACTACAAATTGCAGTTGCTCAGCCAACCAAAACCCCATGCAACTCCAAGGAAAGCTGACTGAGGATCTTCACGCTGATTAACGTGAAGGACAGAGACCCTATGATTGGACAGAAAACTAGCAGTTTTTCTAAGTTCTGCGGGTGCGTCACACCCATATTGCAATTCATAAGCAACTTGATTGCAAATTGGCAAGTCCATACAGATTTCAGGTTTGACTTCAATAGACCTTGAATGCCCAGTAGAAACAGACCTTACCCTCAGCAATGATACAGTGTCACAAAAAGTGGAATTAAGCCTTTTTACAGCGCTGGAGAACTGAGCAGACCTCAGACATTCATGATTTAGCATACCCAAACAGAGAGGCATCTGTTTTCTGATCTTTGGGATGTAAGGGTGCAGAGAATTAAGTACAAATGAAGAGTACAGCACCAATCCATAATCACAGCTAAAACAGATACCTGCTCATTCACACAACACTTCAGTACATGAATCATGACTGACGTTCTCCGCGTATATATTTGTATGACAATAGGCATAAAATACATGTTGAGGTAAAAGGATATGCACCAGGTTTGCACTGGTGAAAGCAACTCTAAAATCAAGCAAGCTATAAAATCCATTAATTCACACACGAAAGAGAAAGAAAAATCCCCACATTTTTAAAACATAGATACACGTAGACCAAACGATATATGTTTGCAAAATATATAGATACACGCTGAAGAATCAACTGACTTTTTTGCATTATGACATGAGCTTTACAGTAGTTTAAGCTTGGCTTGGACTGAAAATAAAGAAGCTTGAACTCTGGCCAGCAGAGCTCCTTTGGAACAGTTTGTCAAGATAGAAGAATGAGGTCTGAAGCAGTCTAAGAACATTGATGTTTCATTCACCATCTTCAAGTAGTTTTTGTAAGTTGTTCTGTATCTTAGAAAAAGAGAGCGAAAGAGTTGTGAGGCAAGAAGTGTTACACTGCATTTTAAATAAAAAATAAAATCAAGACATACTTTTTATGTTAATTCTGTTACACCTTTTCATACCTATAGTATTCCTGTTAAATGCTTCCCTTATTATCAGTGTAATGTAAGTGCATCAAATGTAACACCTAGACAATTAAATAGCAAGTTTCATATAATTAATATCCCCTGAAATTTTCTCCTATATATTGTCTCCTCCATTAGTCATAAGACAGAAATAAAAATCAGAGCTAGAAGCAATGGGACAAGAAACTGAATTATTTTCACCTTGCCTCAAACCTCCAAGTCATAGCTCTATGGCTAAATGGATAATTCAAGTAGTTTTGGAACAGCTTCAGCCATGATATGTGCACAGCAAAGTATAGTCTTGTAATCATTAGCAGACATGTCCCATTTACCAGATTTAGTGAATTGATTGTGGGCTGTCTTCCTTTAGCTGCAATTAAAGTAATGTCAGCCAGTTGCATCCTCGAGAATAATTTGAACAGATCTATTTTTACACAGCCTATTTATCCACTTTTCATCTCCTTGTCCTTAAAAGCAGAGATGAGGGAATAGAGTAGGTCACATCCCCAGACACACATGTTCTCAATATCTCAGTATCTTAGTAACTTTGCCAGCACTGGTAACAGATTTAGTCACAGCTACTGTCAGGCTTTAATTTGAGGAGCCACTGTACCTCCTGTTCAAAGATTCCACTTTTCAGTTCTGTGTCATGATTTCTATCCCAGATGCACACCTTTCTCAAGAAAGACATTTTGAGGAAAGGGAAACAGTAAGAAGCACCTAATTTTATGAGAGCTGCTTCACAGGTAAACAGGAATTTCCTTTTAGCTTGGTAAGTTAGTGTAAGGGAATGAGTAATATTAGGCCACATTTTCCCTCCCACAATTTAATAATGCTTTATCCTATGATAGACACAGTGCATTTTAACAAGCTGCTAAATGCAATTAAAAGCCAAGTTAGCAGAATTTTGCTAAACAATGGCAGTTCCTTGACGCCAAATGTGAAGGAGAACTTGTAAAAATCACAAGGTTGCACAGAAAAAGTCATTGCAACATATTTGTGCACCAATTTTTAATTGCAGAGTAATTTTTAGTTTTAATAATAAGATAAATAATTTTAGATAATAATTTTAGATAATTTCCATGCTCCAGTTTACAGTGGTCATGGGGAAAGTAAGGGGAAACATGACAAGTTATACTAGAACATGTATGCTACCTTTGCTGCTGCAGCCAGTTACCAGCACTTTTCACTAAGGCATATGAAACTGTTAAACAACTGCAGTAACTTTGCTCAGCTTTTTTCTAACAAAAAGCTGTTAGATTTCTAACCACTACTCATCTAGATTAGAACAGGATGTGGCAATATGCAGCTACAGGCAATTCTGATTTAGCTTGTATGCAGAGCACTTCATCACCCTGAATATCTGGCAGATAAAGTCTTTAAGGCTCCAGTCCTGTAGACACCAAACAAAGAAAGCAAGACACCAAACAAAAAACGCACACCACTTAAGTCTCTAATTCAGGACAGAAGGTCACTTCTCTGGGAACAGCTGAATGACCTAACCATCCAGCTGTCCATTACTGTCTCCAAGCAGAGACTATATAAGGGAGTAGGACACTGCCCAGCTTTGCTGCAAAGGGCTGGCTGGCCGGCTTCCCACTGAAATGAGGTCTCCTATGAACCATCTTGCCAGCCTGTCCCAGGCAGCCAGAAAGCAGTAACCTCCTAAATGACCTAATTTGGCTGAAGACTGTATCTGGCAAGCATTTTCCCCTTGTATTCACACTGTTATTATCCAGAAAATACAGAGGTGTTAAGCCAGCATTACTCTAGATTTCTATAGCCAAGAGGGAGATGATGTGGGGGAAGAAACCCCTTTTTGGCAGTATTTCTAAAACCTATGCCACACATGTAAACAGTGTTGTTATATGTTCTTAGCTTCATGCTATTTGAGAAATTTGGTTTGGGGAATAAAAAGGTTTTGAAAGACCTTGGCACAGACTCAGTCTTAGAAACAGAGGCAAAAATATCCCATGTGACTTAAGCACAAAGGAATTCAAGTAACTTTTGGTTTTGTTCCACTAGTGCTTTTGTCATGCTCAGCCTGTGTATGTGTACCCAACACACAGCTTTTCACCCACCTGTACTGGGTGCTTTTGTCAAGGTTTGGGGGCAGGTGGGGCAAGGTCTGCAGGGGCAGCAGCAGTGTGCCAGGGCCAGGGGCTGCCCTGTGCTGGACACAGCCATTCCAACAGCATCCAGCAGACCCAGCACAGGGCACAGCCAAGAGAGCAGTGGAGTCTCTGGTAAAGTGTTTTAGAAAGGGGAAAAACACCAAATAAGGAAATAAGGTCTGCACACCCACTTGTTTTGCATAGGCTTGCAATTTAAATCACCAAATATGTTTAGCTTTCCAATTAGAGAATGGTAAAAAGCAAGGGTCAGGTACAGGGAATTGCATAACAGGTGCAGCAGCATTTGTGTTACTGAAGTGAAACAAGCACATCTCAGCCACTCTGTGTTAAGAAGCTGACTACATATGTAAGCAAGCACCATTCTTCTTTATTAAAAACCCAAAACTCCAACAAAAGCCCCAAACAGAAAAATTAATCAAATACCAATAAAGGTTGAGTTTAAAATCCTTAGCCCTGATGGACTAAAAAAAAAAAGAAAAACAAAGTTGAGATCACTACATAATGCAATAATCACCCCTGAAGTGTCTGCCTCAGGGACACTTGGCCTGGTTATAAGCTTCAGCTCAAGGCAAAGCTTTTACACATACCAATGTTTATACTAGGGTTAATTTATAGTCCAAAAACTAGTCCTTTGTCTAGAAAAACATGCCCTCTTTTGGTATCAAATCTGGGTATAATTCAACATTTTTCAAGACAAAAGATCATACAAACACATCAAGAACCTGACTGGTCTATCAGCATTTGCATTACATCATATGATGTTACCTTTTCCAATTTTCTAAGATTAGCAGTTAACTCATCACAAAGGGCATCAGCATTAATTTGCAGGTGAGATCCCAAATCTTGGTGCACTTGATGCCTGTCAAATAGAATGAAAAAGTTAAGTGTGACAGACTCAAAAAATAAGGAAAACAAAACTGGATACACATGTAGATGGCAACAGTGCCAGAATTGGAAACTGTACTAGTTTACAGAAATCTCATTCTCCAGAAGTTTGGATAGAACACTTTAGAGCTATTTCCCCTGAAAAGTTCTGTAAATTCCACATCCTGCGACTTGGAGGAAATCGGAAAGCCCAAGCCCTTGACACTGCAGAAGTGCACCTTAGATCTTCCTTCCTGCATCTTGTACTGTTTAGGATCAGAGCAACAGAATCAGGAGACTTTCTTGTGTTAGTGTTTTTGAAGAGGGACAGAGTATCCTGCTAATAAAAATATGCCAGAAGTGAGAAAAAAGGCTTCTGACATTGCTTACTATGTGGGACAGGTTTACCCCACTTCTTGCATTATAAAATGGTAAAACATAAATGTAAGGCTGCATAGATAGAGCACCATTTCCTTCCTATCCCTTTTATTATGAAGAACCTGGCTCTGTCTTCTGACATATGCATACAAGTCCTACTGCTTTCCACAAATGACAGCTGAGACCAGTTGGATCATAAACAGCACAGTCATTGTTTGATATGACCACAAGTGCAATGTCAGAGTGACCTGTTTTGTCATGGATGGGTAATCAAAAAAAGCTGAATTTAAAGGCACGCTTATGCAAGGGCTTGCTAAATTTGAACCACTTTGCAAACAGTTCCACCACGCCTGAGTCAGCTCTGTCTTGAATTTTATTTTTCCCTTCTCTTTTTCACGTGGTGCTTCTCCAGCTGTCATCATTTCCACCCATGTTACATGTGGCTGCAGGTTTTGCTGAGTTTATAAATGACTTTCAAAGCCATATTTTTCAGAGCAGCTCAGGGAAAAAAGTCTGTTACAAGAAGGGGAGAAGAGTTAATGCAAAATCTAATGCTCAATGAACTGATTAGTATTCTCAGCAGTATCCAGTTTAACTTCCTAAGACAAGAGGAGGGAGCCAATACAACTTATAGAGGCAAACTACTGTGGAAAAAACCCACATACCTCTGCACTGCCTCTCCATTTAATGTTTGCATATTTTCCATCTATGCAACATGGAGACAAAAAAAAAAAACAAACAACTCCACAAAAACTAACTGCAGGAGCAGATGACAGCCAAGACTCCAGCTACAGAAAGGAATTACTTCTATAACTATGGTCCCTTTCCCTAGTTCCTCTTCAAATACACAGACACCTGTCCCTTGGTGTGTTTGGATTTTGCTTCAGTTTGGTTTTGTGGTGTGGGGTTTTTATTTCAGAAAGACAGCATATCAGTTTCTAAATAGACAACACAAAGCCTTGCATAAGCAAGACAGATATATTAGCTCAAAGAGCATGTTTCTAACATACTAATCAAATTACACTAAGACTGACAACAGAAGTTACACCTTCTTCATGGAATCATTGCTCTGGAAAAAGATTTAAAATCCCCAATACTTTTCCAGAGTTTATCTTACTCCTTAATATGTGAATCAAAGGCTGTCATGGACATAAGGCGTTCCTCCAGGACACTGATTTTATATCTCATGTAGAAGGTAGAAAGTATTAAAACACAAACACTGTAAGAGAGAAAAATAAAGTATATCAGTTAAGGAAACTTTAGCAGTTCGTTGTTAAAAGCCATTTAAATTGTTACTTGCACATGTTCAAAAATAAAGGTATTGTTCTTGGAAACATTTCAGGAATAGCATCAATGGCATTTAGACAGTTATGAAAATCTCAAACCTGAGTATGTGTTTGCTAAGTGACATGCAAAAGGAACTTCTGCAAGTACTTAAACACTTTTAACATTTTCTGAATCAAAAGACCCTTTGCTTTTAAAAGTAAATGGCCACTTAAGAAAAAGCCTGTCGCAGCAGGCTTATATAGATATATGTACATACATATATATATGCATGTATGCATATACACATTTCTGGGAAGTGTAAAGGCCACAATTTCCAATAATTTCCTTTCCTCAAGTAAAGCTTAGATTACTTCAATCACGCTTACATTATATCAATCATGTAAACATAAGAAAATCCTAGTTTTTGACAATCTTGTTATTGCTAACTTACAGAATTGCATAAAATACGAGTACATGGTTCAGAGATAAGAGCTTCTGGGACTTCACTTTGTGCAGGAACCTGAAGGCTTCAGAATGTCCTGCAAGTGAAGGAACCAAGTCTTACTTTGAGCTGAGCAGACCACAGAATATAAACAGTGTTTTGAAGAATGCAACAGATAATGTAGAGGGAGAAACAAGAATGACATCTTCCGTATAATGTGAACCGATGTACTTATGCAAACTTATGTCAAGTTATTCCAGCTGCAGACCTTGATTTCTTACCATTTCGAGGACTGTTTCGGGCTTTTCCATCAGGCCCACGTTTACTATGTGCATCTGAACGAACAGACTTGGCCTCGGGCTTGGAAACTTTCAAATGAGTCTCTGTTTCAACAACGTGATAATCTGTCAAAAGAAAGAATTTTAATAGAGGTGATATTGTCGATAGTTAATTTTGGTCAAGAAAGAGAGGAAGAGGAGAATTTTAAAAGGTGCATTTCTGTACTTTTGGGTAAAAAGCAGAAGTTAGTTTAGTATCCTTGAAACAGTTTACATACTAATTTCACATCAACACAAAATAAAAAGAAGCACTTGGATTGCAAGAAGATTATATATGTTGCATTTATATTCCAGATCTTTTAAAAGATAGCAACCCATAAAAATCTTCAAAGCTACTACTGAATTTCCAGGCAGAAGATTATAGTCTCAAAAGGCCTGAATTTACTAATGATTCCAAATTACTTTAACTGCAACCTCAAATAGGGAGAGTGCATTGTTACTTTAAAAAGGACATTAAAACTCCCTCCTGTTTAAAAATGCCAGTGGTATCTTGAAAGAAATGGAACAGAAAAATCTAATCACACTTAGTTTTACGCTCTGCCTGTTTACCCTGGACTTGCTGTAATGACGCACAAAAAACAACCACGAGTGACAGACGTGCTACCTTTCACCCCCGCTTTCAACTCCTTTCCAAGGATGGCTCTTTGCCTGGATATTGGCTTTCATTTGTGGAAAAAGAAATGGTTTGAAGCAGTTACTAGCCATCAGGAAGTAAGACAGCAAGTTAAAACATTATTTAAAAGCACTTCTGTGGCCTGTGATGACGCCACAAGTTAATCAACAGCACTACACAATTAAAGTCAGACGCACAGCAAATGTAAAATACCAATGAAAGCAAATAACTCCAAATCGTTCGGATGAACAAAAGACACAGAGCAAAAAGGAGAGTTAATAAAAAATAATGCAACAGAGAATTGCTATAAAAAATGACAGTATCTTTCAGCAGTTTCTTACAAAAATTACAGTCAAGATGGAATCCAGAGTACTGACAGCATAACAACACATTAATATTTTAATATACATTAATTGTACAAGAGAATACTCTAGGTTTTCGTAAGAACATTCAGCATGAGCTACACAAAACAAGTATTGCTGTACTCATGAAGTTTTGAAGTACGAGTTATGAAGTGAATTTCAATCAGAAGAGCTGCTAGTTAGGTGAAGAACTTGAGACAAGATTACAAAGAGTGTGGTAAAGAAAGAACAACTTTGGATGGTATCTTCAAATATCTTAATAGCTGCAAAGAATAAAACGAATGTTTAAAAAACCCCACAAAAAACATGACAAAAATAACCCTGATGACCAAAAGTCACCATGGTACAAAGTATTATTTGCATAGATCAGAAGTTGCACTGTGACTTGAACTACTTTAGAATGAGTTTTGATTGTTTGTTTTTCCTTCATGTTTTAAAGCATGAACAGCTCCTCCATTCTATCTCTGTTCACATGGCTAAGCAACTGGAACCAGCAGCGACAATTTAGATCTGCTGATGACAAAGTCATTGCCTGAGCCTGGATTGCAGAGGGCCATAGTAACAGAAATGTAGATTCTGGGGCCTTGAGGAAGATCTCAAAATCCACATAATTCTCAAGGACTGTGGCGAATCTGGATTCCACATCAGAAGGGGATACAGAAGCAAAACTGAGAGCTAGTCCATTCTCCTTCTCTTGGAGCTCCATGATCCCACTCACCTTGGAAGCACTCCAGCTCTGGTGTCTGTGAGCCTGTGCTGCTGGACTCTTCCATCTCTTGTCTTCGCTGCTGCACTATTCCATCCAGATCAGAATAATCTTCATTGAAATCCTGATGGGGAGAATGAATCACAAAAAGGCTCAGCCCTGTTCTAAATCAAAACAATCTAATTTCCTCTAGAATCTGAACCAAAGATCAAAGCTCTAGAACTGTTAAACCAGGAACAATCTCTGATAGCAACATGAGGAGATCAAACTAAAAAAAAGCTCCATAAGATCATCAGAATTCAAGCTTCATCTCCTGCCTTGTCCACAAGAAGGACTGTTAAGTTAGACAAGTTGTGAAGTTCAGGACAAGTCCATACACTTAGACCGGTCATCACATGCAGCTTCACAGCTCTTTCAGATGACTGAACTGTTTTACAGAGGAAAGTTTGCTACTAGAAACACTGCAAAAACTGTCCATGGTAGACTTTACGTCAGTACACTGAAATCTGAGTGCTAGACAGAGATATGAAGAACACACAGACCTTGAATAAATCCAAAGCGTACGCATGTATACAAACTGCATGACACATACAATTATACTAATTATTCCAACTGCTTTTCAGTGTTAAAGACTCATGGAAATTTTAGAAACAGATATCATGATTTTCTCCAGTTTCCTTTCTTCAGGCATTATAAACAGTACTTGCAATGAAAGATGCCACGCAACAAAAGAATAAACTTCTAAGCCATTTACCAGGGGCAGGGTTCTAGGGCGATCAGCCCTGAAGCTGTTTTCTGCAGAAGAGGGATTTGGACTGTTGCCCACGCTTGTATCCTGAAAAAAAACAGCACTGTCAACAAGGAACACAAGCAGAAAGTACCACTTCACAGAAAGACAGCAGTAATAATGAACACAAAGCCACATACCATCTTCACTGCCACTAGTACTTACGTCAAGATGTGTACAGATAGATTTTAATAGCTTGTAGGTGGTATCTCTGGAGAGTAGTGAGACAAACATGTACTGCAAAATAAGAGTTCCATAACTGTTTGCAAAAGACATACAGTCTCTCTTATCTAAATAAAACTAGATTTATTGCTAATCAAGTAACAATTTTCAAGAACCTTAGTATGGCAGCAAAAAGCTGTGGTCCTTCTAAGCTTACGACCTGATGTTTATCACATGAACACAGAACAGGCAGATAAAAGTTACCATATTCTGCTGCAGGAACAAGAGCATAATCAAGATCTGTTCTTTCTTTTAAAAACACTTTTCATGCTATGTTTTACCTACCCCTTAAAAAAACTCCAAACAAACAAAACCCCAAACTTGCTTTTATGTACTGTCTCCGGCACCCACAGAATATTTGTGCAATGAAAATGCGTTGTTTCTGAAGCTGCTCATAGGATAATCACATTTTGTAGTGATTGATGCAATTACAATTCCTGAATATCACTGTAAGCAAAAGATTTTTGTGTGTCTAAGGTATGACTAGTTAGGTAAGAGATACAAGTAAATGGAAGAACACTGACAGAGCTGCTAACAAAGAAGGTAACCCTCTGTGCAAGCACCTCCTGACTCACCTTTTTCAGTTCCTCTGGTGCTATGAATTCTTGGAAAACAGGGAATGAACGATTACAGAGACCATATGGCAAACATAGATTCTGTTCTTTATTTTCTCACTGGAATACCTTGTCCTCTAACTAGTACTTACCCTATCTGTCACTGTCGCTATGATCAGAGCATTTGGCACCAGAAGGGCAGTTTTGGTTTTCTTCAGAAGTGTCACTGACAGCACAGGTATACTAATCTGAAACAAGATCAATGTAGCATTGGAATCTCAATATTCGCATACAAATCTGCACCACACTCTCTCCTGAGGAGCCAGCCCAGCTACTGGGATAAGTCAGACCTTTAACACTCACCATTTAAGGATGTCTCCACTGCCCTTCTGATTACTATTATTTCATGTAAAATAAGAAACAGAAATAATCTGAAACCATACCTAACTACTTTTACTTCTGTTTTTATAAAATGCTAATACAGGTTGTTTGTGTCTTCCTTTCCTGATCCGTTCCGGCTCTCACAAGACTATGGGCTTAGTGCACTGCAGATCAGCAAAATGAACCAATCTGAAAGCTATGCTTCTTTGTTTAGAAACCAAATATTTCAGAACATATCAGACAAGAAAAGCCTGTTGAGTAATGCGCATAAAAGTCTTCTCACCACTTACAGATCTGCAACAAGCAGGTGAGTAAACAGCTCATCCTTCAGCAAGGTTGAAAGACCCAGTACTGACACACCTGCTGACTTCAACTGATTCCTGTGTGTGCCAAGGAGGCAGTCTACATTTACATTGAAAAGTTCTTGATTTTTCTTCCTCCTTTATGTTTACATCCAACACCATTAGCATAACATCTGCTAAGTTTCAGACTATTTAGCTTCAGATATTCTGCATGGGTTCTTCCTGTAAATTCCAATTTACAATGGTAAAAAAACCTGGTTGGAGACAGTGAGTTGAAAAGCCTAGAGATTTAATGAGTTAGGCAAATATAATAATCCTGGATATGTATATAATATAATAATCCTGGATAATAACATCCATGATTAAGAAAGAGATCCTGTTAAAAACATCTTTGACACAGGCTCTCAGACCAACCTGAGATATATGGAAGCAAGGTTAAAAGTGTCCATAATTTGTTTTAGTTGGTTCAGTTCACAATTCACCTTAAAGACCTTTATATCAGAGATGTAAACAGTATTCTACTTTGTGTAGTTTAGATGGATAACATTACTGTAATCAAAACTAATGCATCCATTCAGCACTTGCTTACTGCATTGTTCCCACATTAGGGTGGAATCACTGATCACAAATACTTTTATCTGGAACAATAATTATTTCAGAATAAAAGGTTTACCTGCAGGCAACACAGAAAGTAATTTCCAAGAGTAAAACAATGTCTAAATACAAGAAATGCTCAAGGCCAACATATATAGCCAAATGAGTGCTACCTGGAAAAAAAGTTGTTCAATGCCTATTCAATCCTACAGAAACAATCTTTTACTTTTGAATATACACACTGCATATTCAAAACTCCTGAACTGCATAGCTGTTCCTTGCATGAAAGCTTTGAGTAAAAAAAAAAAAAAATCCTACAGGTAGAACTCTTATCAAAAATTAACTGGAATGTGTAGATCTGATGTTTCTCACAAGAAAACACTTTATCCCTAAGCTTATATAGTTTCACAAGTTTTAAGCAATAGAAGGTTTGCGTCTGGAAAACTTTGTCGGTGTATCTGACTGCTAAGAATGTTCCCCTTCCTGTCCAGCTTGATTTCCTCCTTCCTTTCCCTTGACATCATTTTTCACTGTATCCCTGATTTTCAAGCTTTTTTTCTGGATGGTATTCCTAAAAGCAGAATGGAGCTGTAAATATATGATGACTATCTCCTTCAATTTTAATTTTCCCCACGATGTTTTCTGAAAATAAGACCCAGAACTGAATAATTTGCAATATTGCTATAATTACATTTCCAGTGTTTATTCTACCCTATCTTGTAAAATGTTTTCACTTTTCAGCATATACATAAGTATGTATATGTTCCTGAATTTAAAACCTTGTTGATAAATAATTTCCTAGTATTACATCATCATCATCATTCTGCATCAGTTTTTCTACTCAGTAAAGTTCTACCATATTCTTGTATACATTTAGCTTAGTTGACATTCAAAAGCTGTTCCATAGTTTGAAGAAGTTGCAATTCTTCATGGTGAACCACAGATTGTTAGTACAGCAGCTTAAATTTTAATAAATTGCAAAGATAGCTGTTACTAATATCGAATGACAGTAGTCAACCTGCTTTTTACTTTGTTTCATACAGCTTTCACCAACATACACACCATCCACATTAACGTACTGTCTGTGACTAGCAGAATCCATTAACTAGAAATCAACAATAGTCCTGGGCCAAGTGGTGGAACACAGTAACCCATAAGGTCACTATGGACAATGAGCTATCAATAATATTAAACAATCTTTAAACTTATTACACTTTATAAAAAGCCCTTCAACAACTGATGGTACATCATCAGAACAGTTGACCCCAGAAAAATGAGATAATCTCAACCCCATATCAACTCCTAGATCACTGGATCTAACCAGAAGCTTTGTTCAAAAATACACCTGAAAGAAGAAGCCAAAGAAATCAGTGAAGCATTTTGATCTGTTTTCCCAGAAGTGGTCAAAACCAAAGCAGTTTATGTAAACAAAGTGCACTCCAAAAGCTCCAAATCAACAGATCCAAGTCTTTGTTTTTATTGTATGCATATCATTCACCTCAGGGGTACTAAGCTTTAGGTGGATCACCAAGAAAGACTAATTTATGATCTTCCCAACAGTTCACATCTCAGTTCTGATCTGCACACTGGGCTCACAAATAAAAACCCTGCCAACTTGTTTTTCTTTTATCCTGCTTTTTGTTTATGCAAAACATGACTGCTAGTAGAATCCTTCAGAGAGCTTTGCTACTGAAGTCAGAAGCCAGTTTTAGTTCTTCCTTTCTAAATGCCTTAATATGCTTGATCCTTCTCTCCAGTGCCCCAACTATAGCCTTGAAGCCCTTAATATTTTTCAGTCTTCCTTCCTCCAGCTCCTCCTCTTCCTCTTTTATGTACTCAACCCATGAGAAACATTTTTGCAATTTGTGTTACATGGTTTTGACAATGCCCTCACTGCTGCTGGTCAGATCGTTTCCTTTCATCTGTTTCTTTCAGACATGAAGTCCTTAAACAAAAGATTCAATTTCTAATAATAGTGTTCAGTTCTAGACTGTATTTCAAACATCACTAAAAATTACTGTATTCAATAAAACTTGAAAGTATTACTATTCCAGTCTTGCACAATAATTTGAACTTCTGGTGATGAAAAAAATTGTTAAGAATAGTATTACTACTCTATATAAAAACATTTTACTAACCTTAGTGTCTTTACCAAAAACCTTGGAATGGAAGCAAATCCAGTTTTCAGAAAGGAATAATTTTCCTTGGTACAGAATTTCTTTCTGCAGAGCACAGGTAAAGCCTGAAACAAATAGAAATTCTATAATCTTGAATGTAATCACAACCCAAGCCAAGCCAATTTGGCTTCTGTTTTTTTTACAAAGCTATGATATGTTTAGGTTTATACCTTTTGATTAACATTGTCAAACCTCAAAATTTTCAGTAAATTTAACTAATACTGACAAGCTCAGAAAATCTCACAGGCCTAAGTTTAGACTCAAAGTATTTGAAGGACAACAACTGAAATGAATAAAATGAATTACAACATGCAGCTAGCCTCCAAAGGTCAAAAATCTTTTCTGAGAGAATGTGATGTAGCTTCCTATAAACTTTTTACTAACTTCTAGGTAACTGCATTAGTTAAATGTGAAGAATTTAATGAAAGGTTTTATCTTTAAACTTCCAGCTCTACAGCCGTTGTCTAAAATAGATGTCTAATAGAGATACAACACATGAAAAGTAATACTGCTTTTACTTCACAGACATTGAGAAACCATTTCTTGCTCATGAACCACCTTCCCTGCATTCCTTCCAAGAAACATTTGCTATACATGTCTATGTACAATTCCCTTCTTATAAGTATTACAACATTAAAATATCATCAACAGCATAAACTCAAGCTAATCACTTGATCAATGCTGTCTCAAGTAATGCCTTTATTAAGAAATATTCAGTACCAAAAAATTCTGCATTAGATTAGGCTACTCTCCAGGAATGGCAAAGTGGGCTGCAATTTCCAAATATACCAAACATGTAGAGATTTAAGTTTTCCAAGATTACAGCAAAATGCCCATTGCACGTGGATCAAGGCCCTGTAGCTCTAAGTAACTGTTGTTAAAAGTTTTTAAAATTTAGGTAGCTCCTCTTGTACATCACCACATTTTTTGGGTAACAACATTATCTAGGATCCACAGCCAACAACAATACAGGGATTAATACTTACTTTGTTTCAGTGGCTCATCAATGGGAACATCTAGAAACAGCTTATGAAAGTGTGCGTTTGCCTTCAGCTAAAAAACAAAAAGCCCGACAACAAAACCACACACGCTTTATTAGACAGTCTGAGAACCAAGTGACCTGCTCCAATTCCTGTCCTCCACACACCTTCCCATTCTGCCCACTTGTTTTACAAGAACTCCTCATTTTTTTCTATGTGGCTATTAATTCTATATTGTGCCTTACCCCGACTCTAACACACTGATGACAAAGGAACCTGTGTCCTTATACAACCATGAACTACAGTACTGCTGAACAAAAGCCCTGTCATGGTAGTTATGTGCCTGTTTACTTTTACTCTATGTAAGTAAACAAGTAGAGTCTCTGCCTTACCTGATTTGAGGCACGTTTTTTCCTTTCAATCTTGGAGTCACTCTTGATTGTCAGGACTGGACTATCTGTGCTGCTCTTGGTCCTGAAGATTTAAAGCATTTGATGTAAACCTGGCATTGGTCTTGGTAAGTTACCAACAGGATGTGCTTTTCCTTGGAACATAATAATCCTTTAGATAACTTATCTAAATCATTAAGGATTATGCAGAGATAAAGAGGAGTGTATCTTTTCTTGAACTGCTGACTATGACAGTCTGATGAAGGTCGCTTTTTAATTTAGAAGAGCTTTTCTAAATAACTGACTAGTTGGTAAGGAAATACAAAAAGTTAAAAATATTTTTCCAGCTTCATGAATTATCACATTGCTTAGCTTCACCATCGTTTCTGGGCAACATGTGAAATACCAATACTAAGCAAGCACATTCCTTACTAATTCAAGATAAAATTATATAAAGCCTAGTAGTTGAAGTGGAAGGCAGTGTACAGAAAGCTATGACTTGTAACAGAAGCTGCAAGGTCATTTGAAAAGTGCAACAAAGAAGAATAGGTGCACAAGTCAGAGGATGGCTATGAACTGTGTAGTGTAGTGTAATGAAATCATTAAGACAACTGGCAACCCTACAGGAAATGAAATGGTATACAAGTATAGCTACCTATACTAGTTGTATAGGTAGCTACACTTGTGCAGCTCCAGCCATTTATACTGGGAATCCAGACAAAGCCTCAAAACCTCAAACAGCTTAAAAAAAAAAAAGAAACCAAGTACTGATCAAATTATCTGCGGATGGCTGGGAAAAAATCAGTTTTCAAAAAATCAGCTGTTTTATACAGGAGGAATTAATGGCATGGATTCTTCAGAAAAAGAAACAGAGAAGTGGGACAACTGTTTCATAAATCAGAAAGAAGGGTGCACTCTCTCTGAGATCTATGTGGCACAGAATAAATGCATATTAACATACTATAAAAATCAGGTAGCTCTTTTTCAGAGGCCTTCAGATGCAAACTGAACAGCAGAAGAAAAAAACACATCACATAACTCATACTGAATGAACTGAAAAATATGTTGTGCTAAAGATACAGCAGGGAAATAAAGGTGCTACAGAAGTTTCCATTACTGCACCATATGAGTGAGAGGAAGAAAAACCCTAAGTGTTATGGAGACACAGCAGGAAAGAGATTTTATAGCAATCTGACTTAGACACCGACTTAGCAGAGAAAACAGCTGCATATCTCAGGCAGTCCCTCACAGAAGAAAACTCTAAAATATGTGAGTACATGTATTTGTGTGCTTATGTAAAGTACAGGTCAAACTGAAACAAATTGCAAGCCTGACAAAAATCTTTTATTTAGCCTTCACCAAAAGTAGTCAATTACAGCATATGACAGGTAAGACTGCAATGTTTTGGGGGAAAAAAACTGAAAACATATTCCTTCAAGTACCTTTTCCTCAAAGATGCTTAATGAAATTAAATTATGTTTTTTAAAATATTTGCCTTGTGACCAAAACAACAGTGTCAGGCTGACCACTGACTTTTGCACTGACTGTTCAGCTGACAAAGTGAAAGGGATGCAAAAGTTCAGGCCATCCATGTGGGATTTTAGCTTTAGAAGCACTTAAAATGCATTTCAGATCTCCAGCAACAGAAGAATGAGTATCTTTGTGTGGACATTAGAAAAATATGCTGCAATATATGGCACAGAGTCCAAAATTAAAACTTATGTCATAGTTTTACCATGGAAAATCAATACTCCAGCATGAAAGTGTTCTGGAAACAGGCCAGGACTAAAACTGCAGCTCTGTTTGACTGCCTGTCAAATTGATTATGAAAGGAATGCAACCAGCAGTGGCACCAAACAGTGCAATATATTTTCTCCTAGAACAGGGGAACTAAGCCAGCTCAGAGTCTAAATTCTATTGTGCCTGCTTGCAATGGGTAACACAGCAACCAAGGAAAGTGCCTGGAGTCCAATCCACTTGCATAGTGGGCAAGCTAACCCTAGGATATCTGATAAATATTGCTACTCAGTCTAGCTTCTGGAGTGGGTTGCAGTCATTCTAATTATCTTACTAGAAGAAAATTGACAGTATTTCTGACATTACCTATCAAGATCAACCTTTTTCCGGTCATCAAAATACTCCATTTCACTGGTAGGGGTCTGAAGCAACACAGTGGGTGATTTTCCAGCCTTTCTTTTTTCATCAGTTCCATTTTCTCCATCTGAACTGTAGGGGGAAAAAATAAATAAAAAAATAACCAAACAAAAAAAGAACCGAAGAAATAGAAGTGTGTATTACAGGATTCACAGTAATGTCGAATGGCACTGCAACATGTTGACAATACAGCATGTATTAAAGAACAAAATTGTAACTGACATTTCTTCTGAGATCCTAAAAAAAAAAATCTTTGTCTGCTGACTCAACAGTACTATACATCTGAGCTCCAGTACTGGAATTTCAGCAATGTAAAGCAGAAAATTGAAAGACTGCCATGGATATTTCAGCACTCATAAAATTTGTAGCTCTAGCTTCCGTTCTGAAGAGAACATCTCGTTTAGGAAAAATGCATTCCATGTTCAGTACTCAGACTCAGATGACTAATGGAAATGAATCTGATTGGCAGGCCATGAGAAAAACATCTTGCATGACAGCACTTGGTGCTTAGCAGATTATTTCTGGCTCAATATTGCAAGAGGAAGGAAGATGGGTCCTATTTTGCCTCTTGCTTCCCATCTTCTGTGTGAGTCCACATGTAGTATCTTCACAATAAACGTTTCTCTCAAAGTACAAAAAGTTTTTATTTTAAAAAGCAGCACTGCCACCACAGTGCATTGTCTTTTCACAGCATGTGACACTGCTTCAGAAATGTGTGTTGTGGACCCAGAGTCTGAAGGCTAAGCAATGTACCATTAGAGCCTCCCCTGGCTTCCCTTTCCATAACTTTCCAACAAAATGAAAACCCAGAAAACTTGGAGAAAAAGAGCTATTATTAATAACAGGATGTGAAGAATGATGATATTTTAAAATGACATGACAAATATATACACACACCTGCCTGAAGAAACCTGAAGCTTTACAAATACTATAGGATGCTCTTAGGATTAAAGAGGAAAGCCAAACCATGTCGCCCACTAAATTAGAGCCTGGCCTCAATGACTCCATTCACAGAAGCTTTCCATTAGAATATTTAATTTATGCTATTTTACAGCAAGACTACAGGCATCATGTGACACTGTCTTTATATGAAGAGCGTTTTCCTTACTAAGGCAAAAATTTTGTTAACAGAGGTTTTCAAACTAATTTAATCTTCTTTAAGGAAGGGCACAAAAAGATCTTTTGCTTTTATTACACTTTGATGAGTAAGATCAGAAGATATGCCTCACCTAATGAGGTGTTATCCTACCTCACAGCTAAACTAGAACTTATGTCACAGGACAAATGCCAGGATTCTCAAGACATCTTATATTCACACAGAGCAGTTATTTCCATATCTAAGCCTTCCTCAGCACCCTTAGCACTCCCCATCACAGAGGCACTGAATTCCTACTCCCTAAGTCACACACTATTACTGTGACTTTCAATCTTTTCAATTATACACAAATCCAATGAGGAAAAAAACCGTATTATTTCCCCATAACTTCACTCTTGGATCACCTCCGCATTGACCACACATCATAAGCTTTTATTTTCAGTTGACATAAATGACAATGAAATAGGCAATTAATGAGATCCAAGTGGAACCCAATCTGCCTGAAAAACCCAAATAAGTAGCTTTATGCTGTTTGAGATTTTAAACAAACATACAAACAGACTACCTACTCAAAGTGCTCCCTGCAATCATTGAGGAGTTTGCATTCCAAAAGTCTGTAAATCCTGAAAACCTCTTATTCACAGTCTTGCTATATTTCTATTACCCAAAGCTTTGGACTCCAAGAATGGCCAGAGAATACCAGAAATGAGTGGGATAAGGAACAGGGCGAGGCAAAATTGCCAGGTTCAAAAAAAGCAGTTTAGCATGGAAACTCCCAAATGAACAGATCTAGGTATCACAGCATTGTTTTTAAGATTATTTGCTTGAGCCTGAAGCCTGACTGGTGTCCATCACTGCCTTGGGTCAGCCTTCTATTCTCACATGGAATGCTACCAACTGATCAAGGAGGCCTGTCTCATGCCTCTATAGTACAAGTATCCTTAAAAAAAACCTATAACACAGGCTCATTTACATCTGTCAGCATGGTTAGATGCTTTGCTGCTGCTTTTTTTACTTACAATTCAAACTCCAATTCCCTCACTCATTCTTTCTGTCTTCTCTACTGACTTCTACTACTTCTGAATCTCTAGCCTCTGAACCCATTCCATCCAGCTGCTTTCAGGTGACAGAGAGCTCAGGCATCCCAATATGCTAATCCTGATAGCTGTGTGTGGGAATGCTGAGCTAACTTCTGCCAGCCTGCTCACCTCTCCAGTATGCCTCCTGAGATCAGCAGCACAGGTGAGAGGAAACTCACCCATGTAATACATGACACTGACACTAGCAATAGGATGTATTCCTACTAGCTGATACAGTTTCACCATGTCTATCCTTCACCCTATGTCCTTATGCCCCCTTTACATAATGAAAAACTACAGATGGATTTGTCCTCATATTTCTGATAATTACAGCTCCGCACAGCAGGTATTTTCTAAGTATCAGAAGAACCTTCCCTTCCCCTTCCCTTTCCCTTTTCTTCCCTTCATCACAAGTAAATTAAAGCATTCCTCACATTCTCATGAGCGAGTCAGTACTCATAAATGCTTTGTAAAAAGAGCACAAAAGTCAGGAACAGCAACAACAACAAATTAGATTAAGAGCACTTAAAATCATTGTAGTGATTCGCATGACAACTGTCGGGAGAAGATATATATTAAAAAAAAAGCCTGGATTTGCAAATGTCAGGGCAAACCAAATGAACTTTGTGACCATTGAAATGAAAAAAACCAAACCCAAACCACATATATTTGGTACTACCATCAAGCCGATTAAAATAATAGCTAAAAGAAAAGAAGCTGTCTCTAGTTTTCAAATAAAGAACAATTGTCATAGGGAGTATTGTCAAAGCCAAGTCCTGCACTTACAGCGGGATGATACATTGCATCTAATCTAATTAACATAAACATTAGTTGTGCTTAAGGGAAAGTGCTATGAAATACATAAAACAAGGCAGTGGGCTAAGTCCCTTTCTAATGTAGTTCAGAAATACATTATTCATCAATAAATTTTAAAAGCTAGAGGAACTTCACCTCTTCTGATCTGAACGGTTTCTGGGAAAACAAAACTTTGTTGCAGACATATGTCAAGTTCCTTGTATTGCATAAAATTCTCTGAACTTTCTTGTTTGGCATTAACCTTCACCAGGACCTGAAAAATTCAGACTCCCTGTGTAAGTTATCACATTACTGTACCACATTAATGGAAATTTTTCAAGAGAAAAAAGATTAAATACATTAATCTAAAATAGCACTTTTCCCTCTGTTCCCTTCAAATATAGTTTGAGTAAGAAACATTGAAGAAAAACAATGAGAGGGAGAAGTGGTAATAAGCCTGAGTTTGGAAAGTGAACCTCAAGGAACAACTGCAGTCTTTGACAACCCCAGTACTGAACCAGACACAAACACTTCTCAGTCATATACAAGAGAGACCAAAATTCCAGAACTATATGGTGGTTACCGTCTTCAATTCCCGCAACCACATGAATCCTTCTAAAAAACTTCCTCAGGACACCCGTGCTACTGGATCTGCCTGATAACTGCTCTAGAATTTCAGAAACCACAAGAAGTTGCGACAAACCCGTCTGCCAGTCCACAAATTGCAGATCAGTTATGTAGGAAGAGAAAAGACCTGTTGAATAATCAGAGATGTTAGGTATATCTTCATTTGTTTGCAAAACTGGAGTCAAAGCATATTTCTCTAGGGTTTAATGTGACTCAGCGCAACACTCCTTCTGGGGATGGAGCATACATATTAGGTCATCATTAGAAGCCCTGTTGGTCCAGTTTCAGTTGTGTTATACTATAAGGATTAATTTTACAACAGCAATAAGATTGCTGTGTTACTGTAAATGATCAGCTCAAGATAGTAATAATTTTACCCCAAATGTTCACAACCAGGCTTGGTACAACCCATGAGAAAATATCCATCATAAATACAATGGCATTCTGTATCTTTTGGTTCTGTTTGATTAATTGGGTAGCTGTTGGCAGACTGACAGGATTTGACAAAGGAATCAAAGTAGTGTGAACAGTCCTAATGCTAAGAGATTGTGTTATTTAAGATATTCTTACTCTCTTACATGATTCTATGAAGGTAAAAGACTGTGTCACTTTTACAAAAAGTTGAAGTCAAAGGGAGAGAATCCAAATGTTTAAGGATCCCAAATAAAGATGACAGACTTTGGCAGGTTTTTAAAAGCAGAGAATATGGAGCAGGATGAAGAGATTTATCTAGGCATTATCCAAAAGACATAAACAGCAACATGCTTCAAGCAGAGATGACTACAAGAGGCTAAGATGGAATGTACCAATGCTTGGAAGGACATTGTTCATCACGCTGCAGATCACCAGGTCTCCTTCTAAGCACTTAGTTTCCTTGACCTATCATGTGCTAGCAAAGCAATCATCTCCAACTACCTTTAACTAGGACTAAAGTCTTGAGGTTTTCTTTCAGAAGAGATGGGCCATCATTCTACTAGCTATTTTTTCTATGCTACACCGGTCTGAACAAACCTTTTTTGCATGTGTAATCAGATTGTGGAGTGCTTTACCTGATGAGCTTGCATTCATACTGTACACAGTTCAATCACTTCATACCTCGACTGAAGCAAATACCTTTCCACTGTAAACTCTCCTGCTGTCCTCTCCATCCTGGAAAAATTATCAACAGTACACAAATTGAGGATTTAGGTGTTGTCAGTACAGTCTGGTCACTCAAAAGCAAAATGCCTCCTGTAGCCCTACAGCTATGCTTGTGTTATGTGGCACACAGCACTGTTTATATGGGATAACACATATCCCAGAAACAATTTCTCAAAATGTTGTGACAATCCACTTTAAAGACCACATTCCATTCTTACCATGCAAATGGACAACCAAACATTGACTATCACTAAGACTCCCAAATTATCAAAACAAGCAGAAAATGAGCTACAACTACTCTAATCACAAAGGGGGTGAAAGCTGTTTAACAACTGCTATAATAGATGTTAGATTGACATAATGTATCCATTTGGTATTTGAATAATTCCATATACTTAGTACATAGATTGTACTTAAGGCTGAAATCTGAAGGTAAGAAAGCAGCTGATTGTGAAGTGCACGATTTTGTACATATTTTGTATACACAGTTAATCCACAGCCAGCAGATGTATTCATACCAAATACAGAGAGCAGCAATTCATTAATGATGGTGTGGAGATGTGAAACCCTGCATGACAGAGAAGGTCAGTTTGCCAATATAAATAGGTATGAAGCAGACTGAGATTTAACTTCCTCAGGTTGTTCAAGGAGCAGGTTAATTGTCTTCTCATGAGATCAGAGTCAAACACCTCATAATGGAGTTACACAGCTGCACATTAACTGTGGAAAACACGCATATGAATGGGCACGCTTGCACATACACCATGTGCATCTCTAGGCATTTCTAGGAAGAAGCACACCTGTAGGCACAGCTGGAACCTTGATGTCAGATGGCACCAAAAGAGAAAGGAAACCAATTGTTCAGGACTTCCTCAAAATCTGAAACTAATTTTATATATCAAGCTAATTAATTGGAGAAATGCTTACTGTGTTCTATACCACATCTATCTCTTAGAAAACAATTACTCTCCTGTGAATAGTTTCATATGTTTGTGTTGCAATGTGTTTATTAAAAATGTCAATGAAATTTTGGAGTTAGTACTGAATAGAAAACCCTCCAACAGTGTTAAGGAAGGAGAAAGCCAGGTTTTTCTCCTCAACTGAATAGACATTTCACATAATAACTAGATCAAGTTTCACACTGCCTTACCACTTGGACATCAGCAAGATCACTGTGACACCACAGACGTCATTAGCAAGTATGTAAATTCTCTGCTCTAAATACCATCTATTATTAACTGTCTGTATTCCCTGTCTAATCAAAACCAGACTGCTATCAAGTTCCATAGAAAAAAAAAAAAAAACAACCACAGAAGAATTCCCTGCGCTCTGAAACCAGAGACACTATAACAAGATATTTTACTAAGTTAACACTAGAACAAGAACACAAGCCATTTAGCTCTCTTGTCTTCTCAAGAGTTTCCGTTTCATATATCTACTTCAAAAAGCAAAAGCCCTTTCATATGTATCTTCGCTCAACTCCATGAGATTCCCATCATGCAGCTTCCATAGGAGTTTCAGTAGATGACCAACAACCATTTATCTCAACATAGGCATAGTCAAAACTAGCACAAAACAGAAATTTTTGACAGACACATTTCTGGGGGAATAAAAAAAAAGAAAATTAAGCAAAATACACTCATTTACCTCTGCTTTGGATAGGAGCATATCTATTTCTCATTCTTCAATCTGCTTGCATCCTTTAGGAGAAAATGTTTTCATATCTCCTTAATTCTAGTCTACCTAATCTTTTAACCCAAAGCAAGACAAAAAGAGAATCACAATTCATACTGTAAAGGCAGTGTACAGTCTTAACTCAGGTTTTTATCTTTAGCTTTCAGAGGTGGCAGGAGAAAGGGAAAAGAAAAAAATTCCTTATTTATGACCTGTTCAGGGTGCAAAAAAGAGAAAAAAGGCACTTAAGTTCCAGGTCTACTAATTGTTCAATACCAAATTCAATTAGAAAGATAAATACTGCATCTATATACAATTTTTTATGTTCAATACCACCACATAAACATCTATCAGCCAGAGCTTTTCCTTAACTCAGGCAGAAACAATATGTACCTATCAGAAAAAATAAAAGCATCTTCACACATAAGGCCTTATCACCATAGAATAATCATAAAGGTTTGGCCTCATTGCCTGAAGCTGCACCTATGGTTTCTGGAAGAGGAACTCCAGAGAAACATACCTCAGCACACTGCAAGAATTGGATGCCAATTTTCCAGCATTAATTTTGCTTTTGAAAAAAACTAAGTGGTTACATCAGACTCAAATACTTAAAAAACAGAACAAAACAAAAGCCCCAAAATTGCTAAAAAAGCCCAAAAAACAAAATGCAAAAAAAAAAAAAAAGAAAAAAATCAGACACCTACAATTATATTAACAACTGTTATTAAGAACGCAGTTAGAAATCAGAGGTCTGGGAATAATCTTATCAATACTTTTATTCCATTCTCTGCTGTTAAAAAGTAAAGTTGCCATGAAACCCTTGACCAGCAGATTCTGTTCTATGGTAAGTTTAGAAACAATGACTTACTATGCTGCACAAAAAGTGTTTTAATCAATGTACATGAGAAAAAAAACCCCTATTCTTCTGACAGGTTATATACAAAGAGAAGGAGGACTGGATTTTCTAATGAAGCAGTGTCTTTGAAAACTGGCATTGATAAAAGATAATCCAAAATCATTGATAAGATTTACCTATTTAAAGTGTGCTGGATTCTGCTCCTAAATATCTTATTTACATTTTCTGTGAGGCTCCCCAGCAAGAATATTGCACAACAAAGCCAAATGAAAAACAATGAGATGAAAATGAATTTCTCATTGCTTCTATCTAGTGTGCTTTATCATTCTTTCCTAGTTAAAAATACAACTAATCAAGGAGACCAAATAAGAAGTTTCAAAGAATACCGGAGTATATTTTTGATGTTTCACCACGCATTTCACCAAGGACAGAAGTGAACCATTCACCAAGGATCTGACAATGCTGAATTTCCCATTATTATCTTTTCAACTTATGACTACTCTTACAGACCCGCTCATGTGTTCATGGAAAAGACCAGAACAATGTGGATAATTGAATACAAAAGCTACTATTTCACACTAGGAAATACTAGCTCCCAACAATGGGTCTAACCAACAACAGTCACAACAGTGCTTTTGACTGTGACACCGAATATAAGGAACTGTTTTCCTTCCAGAGTCATGGAAAAAGGTAGTCTTATTGGGATCAGATGTGACATATGGTAGCCGGACACCTGCTAAGTACAACTGGATTTTCTATTTTCACCATTTTTTATCTATTTTTCTATGTCACCACAACACGGAGTCTGAATGTTCTCAAAGCCTGCTTCTTCAGTCTGAGCCTTTCCACAGGCAACAAGCTGTCCTCCATGGCAAAACACACTTGCTGGCCATAGCACATTTACACATGTTTTAAAATTTCTCAAAACCAAATAGGAATATATATAAACCCGTTATTTACTGGACTTTTGTAAAATAAACTTCTGCTCCTGTTGAGTGAATCTAAGCAGCTCTTCTTGAACTAGTATAGCATAGATGGCAGCTACAAAAGAACATTGACAGTCTCTCACCTAGGTGGTCTATCTTTCACAAACAGACTGAAACTATAGCCAGAGGGCCAAACTGAGGCATGTGCAGGACATGCTAGGGTATGGCTGGTTTTATGGGGAATGTACAGAACTTCTGTTCCATAGTCAGATAACTAGGTTTCCCTCTTCTGTCCACAGAAGGTGAAGGCTTCAGTCTGCCTCTATGTTCTCTGTTCCGCTGAAATTGTCTGCTGTCTATCTGCAGCCTACATACTATTTCCTGTCACTCTTTCTGGAGCTTATTAACCTCCCTAACCTTAGCGTGCTATTTTTCAAGGACAGAGGCAAAGAAAGACAGTGCCAAGTAGAAGTTCAGTTGAAGTAACATAGGTCTGAAAAAATCCATTGGAAAGGATATACGTGGACTTGGCAACAGCATACAGATCATTAGTCTCAGCAGTGGCCTTATTAGATAAGCACACAATTTCTAACCACATGACTGCAACAGTTATGGAGATGGAAGTAAGAAGACAATACTGTGATGGGATGTTTATGCATCACCTGTCAAATACCAACAACAAATCCTGCTGCCCAAAGCTGTAGTTATTATGTTGCCTGACAAGCATTTCTCATATGCATATAACTAGTAAATTTCTCATTGCATATAACTAGTAAATACATTAGCCACAGGAGGCACCTGGGTGGAAAGAAAAAACTCTTTAGATCCATACCATGCATTTACACATGGAAAAATTATTTTTAAAAATCTGCTTTTATAACTTAAGCATGCATGCTTTTACAATGGAAAAATTATTTTTAAAAATCTGCTTTTATAACTTAAGCATGCACATGAAGTGAACACCATAGGAATGGCAGGGAGAAGGGAAAGAACAGAAGTGATCAAAAAACATCATAATGAACAAAGGAAGGTTCAAACATTCAAACCTAGACTGGAAAACTCTTTTCACACATATAAATATAAATGTTTCATTTACAAGCCTCTCCTTCTTTGGAGATCATATGTTACAACTTTTGCAATAAAAGTAAGGAAGAACTACTAGGGAAGAATTAAAAAATGTGATACTTGCATTTTCATCCCCTGAAAGTACATACACTTTTCCTCTTTGCAAAAAATAAGAAACCAAAAAAACCCCAAAAAAACCACTGCAAACAAAACAAAACAAACAAAAACAAAAACAAAAACAAAAACAAAAACAAAAAAAAACCAAAAAAACCCCACAGTAAAAGTTTGGCTACTGGAAAGGAGTTAACCTAGATCAAAGTTGAAATAAAACTTTAAGTCGGTAATAAATGACTTCCCTTTTTTTCTCTGCACTTTGTGTTTTTCTCAAGTAGGAGACTTCAAAAAAATGTGAATTTTGATTAAACAAAGTCACTCAATTAATTCTGTTTTAATTTATCAACTGATAAACAGTTATTAAGAAACATCTGTTACGGCAGAATAATATGCCAGACAAACAAACCATAAAAATCACATTCTCCGTGCCCAGAAGTAGCCAATACGCTTGCAAGCATTTTCAACTCCTTGCAGTAGCATATTTTGCCCAGTACCTGCAATGCATTTTTGCTAAAAAGAAAAGAAATAAAAATTTAAAACCTTCCACATATTTCAGATTTTTAAATCCCAGTCCCTTCATTTCTTTAAGTTACACTCACTAAGCCGACATTACCTGATTCTGTAAACCATAAGGGGACAGAATGTGCCACTTAATGTTAGCAGAATCATGCCATACTGTAATCCATCACATTACACTTATACAGACAGATTGAATCATACAAGAACAAATATTACTAGTGGCACCAGAAAGTGATACATGGACTTCATTAGAAGTAAGCATGGATAAAAGCAGAGGGATGCTGACAAAGCATGAGAACTACTTGCTATTACTCCTCTGCCATTTCTCCTTAATGTGCCACACTCTTACTTTCAATGCTCAATTTTCTAACATCAGTTCCACCTGCTATCCCTGAAGTAAGGCTGACAGCTTCTACCGGAGGTCCAGTGCCACCACAAATAAAACACACCCCACTTCCTAGTCAAAAAAAAAAATTTCTCTAACACAGTGCAAGGGTTAATTCCTTTTTGGTCCAAGGCCACATCAGGAGGTAATGGTTAGGGAGCTCCACTTGGAAGGTTTTTCCTGTCCACAAATTTTTTATTTGCTTGGAAGGAGCTCCACATAATGACAAACTTTTGGCGCACCACTATTTTGGGTCTGCATAATAACAGTGCCCATCTTCCACACAGTGTTATCTCTGGGGTTACAACTCACAGAGCTCTTCTGGAAACTTTGCAAATATATAGGTATCACTAAAAATGCCAGAGTAGCCCATTTTCTGAATCAGTATGAAAGTACTTAACTCTTCTGAATCACTGTTGGATAAATATGAACTTTGAAGTTTCTAATCTTGAAACACTTAAGAAAAACGAATCCAAAAAAACCCTGAAAAAAACCCCAAAAAACCAAAAGAACCCAAAATACTTTTACAGCTTCAGTCCTTCAGATGCACCTATCCCCCAGGGAGTCTTTATGGCACCAGCAGCATATTAAGCTATGAAGTTCATCTCTAAACTGAACATTGTAAGCGTACCTCCAGGAAGTACAGGTTACTGTATACACATAAATCTCTTCACACACATGAATCTCTCTCCCCGCTGAGCTTTGGAAAACACTAAAGATTGCATAAACCTCTATAACCCGGCTAATATTTTTTTCAAATAGAGGTCATCATGAGCTCTGTTACTTCCCTAGAAGTACATGAGGGAATGAAACTACACCAAATCCACATACACTTATGTACAACATCTTCTAATACCAAACCTTCAACAATTCAATTTCTAGCAATCCCATTTCTAGCTGAATTAAAGCCACACTTCCGTTCTTGAGCTGAACAATCTCCTCTGTAATTTCACATTAGTCAAACCAAAGATACATGGCTTGTGAGGTTAACTCCCAATCAAATGAACACAAGAGTTTCTCAGATAAGTTTCTTAGTAAAATGGGTCTGGAAAAGAAATTCCAACTTTGTTTCCAAAAAGCAAATGTTTCAACAATTTTCTAATTTAAGACAACCTTTTCAAGTTGTTTTTTTTCTCTCCTGGTCTTTTCACACTCCTGCTGTCAGGCTACTATTGCTGAACACTGTATCTTAAAGTGTAACAGACCGCCTAGCTCTTTCCTGCATGGCACCTACTGAACAGCAAAAATTGGTAGCTAAAAAAAACTAGAGAGTCATAGTGAGTAAGACTTCTCTGTTTATCACACTGGCTAAGACTGACCTTGCGTCTAAAACTGTTAACTGACAAGGACTGAAGATTAAACACCTGGGGGCAAAACAGATGGTCAGTTACCTGTACATGTTCAATGCCTCTGAGATCAAGCTCTCCATATACTATCTGGGACTCCTAGTTCTGTTTTCAAGAGAAAAATCAGATATAGATCTTGCATACCTGAAAAATTTCATCAGGTTCACTGGCATAATTCTGAGCAAGGATCAAGATCCAAGGCTTGAAGTCAGAAGACTCTAGAGAAGGTCTGGGAATTATGTTTCATTTGTAGTGTGAAGTCACTGATGTGATTACACCATACAGGACAAAGGACACTTAGAAGACACTTTGATTCCCAGTGCTCTTTAATAAGCAGGTTATTTCTGGCAACAGATTTCACTGCGATACATAGTTTAGGAATACACCTGCTTAGACATCATGCATACAACAGCTAGGGGGAAAAAACCCAAAAACCAACACAGACTTTCTCAGAATTTCTTTCAAGAGAAAGGCAAATAAGTTGCCAGCAGCTAGCTCTTTCTCCTGGAAGCTGTTTAAGGTTAAATATTTGTGAAGATTCCTCTTCTCTTTGGGAAGATGAATCTCAGTTTAGGAGAAAGTTAACTCTTATTAATTTCTTTTGATGAGAAAGCTCCACATGTTTTAGTTTCTAGTTTCACAGATGCTTAACTTCTCAAAAACTGTCCTTGGGACTGCCAAGACCCATGTGAATTGGGAGCCTGGTATGGAAACAGACAGCTGCTTAATTTCAGCAACATTTTCATGTGATGGTCATTGCCATGGCTCACAAGCACCTAAGCAACTTGAGATCTCTGCAGAAAGCAAGAGACCAAAGCAGGAACAAGACTTTAACTCCGCATGTTTCCAGTCATCACCAGAGGCCTGGAAGGTCAGCAGCCTCAGGGGAGTTCTCCCACCCCTCTGACTTCCCTACCTTCAGTCAGTTAGTCCAAACAGACAGCCTTTACCGGTCCGCAGGGCCTCCCCTTCCTCATGAAGAATATTTCCGACCTCTTCACCTGCCTAATTTTTACGGTACTTCTCTGGTTAAAAAGCAGAAGCGTGAATATGGGTATGGCCCCGCAGGGAACCGTGCCAGGACCGGCAGGCGACCACCATCCTCCTCCTGAGAAGGGACATCCTCCGCTTTCTGTGACATCAGAATGAACTCCTATTTTAATGTCTCTTGCCTGTATCAGACTTTGCGAACTTTCGACAAAGTTCTGGGTTTTCCTGGCATCCAGAGGAAAGGATCACAGGAAGCCCACAGGAGCCCAAGCACTTTAACATAAGCGATAAAGCACAATTACTGTATTTAAGTGCCACGACTCAGAAAGATTCTCAGGCTGTTGGGTGAAACTACTAGAAGCAGTATTTATACGCCTTGCTCCTTTAACTGTAACTTCGGAGTTCAAAGCTGAACTCGAGCGCGGGTCTAGCCTGAGCGGGGGTGTTCCCGCTCAATTTAAGCCTGGAGGCGGAGCCCCCCTGGGGACTCTTCTCCGGGAACTTCCAGGCCGACGCCCCCGACAGCGCGGCCCCGGCGCTCGGGGGCTCCCTCGCCGCCCCCGCCCGCAGCTCCCCGCGGCCCCGGCGCTCGGCCCGGGCACAGCCCCGCGCGGAGCCCCTCTCCCGGCGCGGGCACTACTCACAGCCGCGGAGCGCCCCTGCTCTCCCGCCGGCCGGCGGCCCGCGCTGCCCTCGGCTCCTCCGCATCGCACCGCGGCTCGGTCATGAGCACCATCGGCACGGGCAGCACGACTCGCCCCGCCGCCGCAAGGGACTCCGCCGCCGGCGGGCAGGGCCGGGCCGGGCCGGGCTGCCCGCTCCGCCCGCTCCGCCCTCGACGCCCCGCCCCGGGGCGGACCCGCCGCCGCCGCCACCGCTCGGGCCGGCAGGAGCCGGAGCCGCCACAAACCGGTTGAGCCCGCCCGGCCGGGCCCGGCGCCGCCCGCGCCGCGGAGCTTGTGAGGGATGCGGCGCCTCGCTCTTCGTGAGGCCGATCCCTTACGAGCTTTAAATTATTCAGTCGGGACGCTGTCGCGTGAGACGCCGGCTCCAACAAAAGCCATCCTTAATGTTTTATACGGTGGTACGGGTGATACGCGGTTTGATACAGACGCAGTCCCGGCGGTGGCCGGGGCCCTGTTTTCTGTCAGCGCGCTTCCCCGGTGACTCGTGGAAGCAGGCAGTAGTCCAAATACTGATACTGCGCTCAGGACTGCTCCACTAAGGTGAATTTCTGAAATGATTAGCTGGTATTTCCATCTGTGGCTTTACATCTTGAGGAGACAAGTAGATGGTTATGCTTCCTTTCTCAGCAGCAGCACTCCACGCTGCTTAGCACAGAAAAATCACAAAACCACAGAATAGGTAATGTTGGAAGGGACCAGTGGGTCCAGCATTCTGGCTCAGGCAGGATTATCCAAGAGTATATGGCACAGGATTTTGTCCCGACGGTTCCTGCAAGGGAGACTCCACAACCTCTTTGGGCAACCTGTTCCAGTGTGTGGTCACCTGCAGAGAAAAAAATTCTTCCTCATGTTCAAGTGGAACTTCCTTTGCATCAGTTTCTGCCCACTGCCTTTCCTATTGCCGGGTGCCGCTGAAAAGAGCCTGGCTCTGTCCCCTTGGCATTGATGAGGTCCTCACTCAGTCGTACTTTCTGGAGTCTGAAGGTGCCTAGCTCCCTCAGCCTTTCCTCAGATGAGAGATGCTCCAGATTCCTGATCCTTCCTGCTGGACATCTTCAGGAGTTCCTAGTCTTGTATTGAGGAGCCCTGTACTGGACAGAGCACTCCAGATGACGCCTCACCAGGGCCAAATAGAGGAGGAGGAGGAGGAGGATCACATCCTCCAACCTGCTGGCACTGCTCCTCTTAATGCAGCCCAGATACAATCAGCCTGCTTGGCTGCAAGGACTCACTGCTGGCTCTGAAGAGCTTGTTGTCTACAAGGACTCCCAGGTCCTTCTCCTCAGAGCTGCTTTCCAGCAGGTCAGCCTCCAACCTGTGCTGCTGAACTGAATTATTTTTCCCCAGGGGCAGGACCCTGCACTTGCCTTTGCTGAATTTCAGGAGGTTCCTCAGTGCCCATCTCTCCAGGCTGCTGAGGTCCTTCTGAAGGGCTGCACAGCCCTCTGGGCTATCGGCCACTCCTCCCAGCTTCGTGTGTCAGTGAAAGTGCTGAGGAGGCCTCTGCCCCTTCACCCAAGTCACTGATGGATTTAAACAAGATTGGGCCAAGCACTGAACTTTGAGAGACACTGCCAGAGATAGGCCTCCAACTAGAGCCTGTGCCGCTGATTATGACTCTGGGATCTGCTGTTCAGCCAGTTCTCAATCCCTGTCCTCTTATTCAGTCCACTCTTCCTGAGTTTGCCTGTTAGAGACAGTGTCAAAAGCCTTGAAGTTGAGGTAGACAAGATCTGCTGCTCTCCCCTCATCCATCCAGGTTGTTGTTTCATTGTGGAAGGCAATCAGGTTGGTCAGCATGATTTGCCTTTAATGAATCCATGCTGACTACTCCTGATCACCTTTTCTTCCCTGACTGGCTGATAGTTCCCTGCATCCTCCTGCTTGCCCTGTTTGAAGACTTCTGAAGACATTTGCTTCCTTCAGTCCACAGGCACTAGTCCTGATCTCCATTTCCTTTCAAAGATGAACATAAGGAGCATAGCTATGGTATCCATCAGCTCTCTCTTTTGGGTATGTCAAGACCATGGACTTGTGTATGTCGAATTTGCCTAGGTATTCTCTAACCCCATCCTTCTTGACCAAGGAAAAGTCTTGGTTCCAGCTTCCTATACTGAGGTCTCCTGGGTCAGAGATTCCTGAGGGCTGGTCTTGAAGACCAAAGGAAAGGTGGCATTCAGTAGCTTTGCCTTTTTTGCATCTTTTCCTTTTGTTATTGATGTATTTTAAAGACATTCTTATTCTTGTTTTTGACATCTTTTTTCAAATTTTATTCCAGGTGGGCCTTGCCCTTGTCTCATACCTCATGCCCGTCTACTAACTCTGACAAAATTATCTAATGAAGTGTAAAAAACCAGCAAGCTGGCTTACTCCTGGCCTTCCTTGGGCCTGTGCTGGCAGAGCTGTGGGGCAATTTGAGTGCCCTCAGGAAGGTTAGATTTATCGGCACTTGGCACAGGTCATTTTGCATGGCAGGCACTATGAAAAATGTCTTCACTACTTGGTTAAGTAAGTTAGGTTTCAGTTTGGAGGAATTCTGTTTTAATAAAGCTTAAATGGGCTCTGTGGTTGTAAGTACACGATCAAAGGAGAGAAAATCCTGGGATGAGAGTTCAAAGTAACATGTCTAGGCAAAGGTCTGTTTTCATGTTTTAATAAAATTATTAATAGAATAACTTCCTAACAGCTGACTATTCACATGAGCTAAAGGGAGAATATGTACAGTAAGAGAGGTTTCTTTTAGTGAATATCTGTATAGGAGATAGATACTAATATACATTTCAGATTGAAAAGTGTATGAAGCAAATTAATCACCTTTGAATATTTAGTCTTTAGGAGACATAAGAAAAAAGTTTTAGGTATTGTTGCAATACTTTCAGGAAATCAGTGATAGAAAAGAGGAGTTAATGGTGAAATGCCTCAAGACTGCCATAGCCGCTTGGGCACAGAGATCCTGCAAAAAATGTGAGATTGCTGTATGATTTTTGCTAGACCGTGTGCGTTTAATTGGCTCCAGTACGGGAAAATTTAAAGACTATGTGCTAAGATGTATAGAATGGAAGACATTTAAAATGGCTGTTCTGGGAGACACCATTAACTAATGTTCATGTAGTATTTACCATAAATGTCAAGGCACATGTGGAAAAGAAATGAGATTTGATTTATAAGGGAGATTATTCAGCCTGTTAGGCCCTGTACATGTGAAACATTGATTGCTGCTATTATTCCTTGTGGAGCCCCTGAGTGCACTTGGCACTGCTGTGCAGAGCCTCTCCCACCTCCTAACACCAAACACAACCTGTGGCAACATAACAGCATTTTGTTTATTGAAAAATAACAGAACAGGAGCCATTTCAGCTGCCTGGACAATGAATAGAGCTGGCACTGAAAGGCCTGGGGAAGGCATCATGTGTCTGTTCAGCCCCTTTTGTTGGGTGTAGAAACCTGTGTGTGGTTTTACGTACCCTGGGGATTGTGTAAGTGTGCATTAACAAGGCATGCACAGGGGGTTTGGAATCAGTAGGAAAAGTGACTGCCTATCCCTGATCTTGTTTTTGGAGGCTTCTCATTGCACTAAAAATGTATTTTCTAATTTAGTCCTAATTTTGAGGCAGACTTGTGGTTGAATAATTCCTGTGGAACTATATGTAGTTCAGCAGAAATGCTGGTTTTGGTAGGTGAGAATGTGACTTCTAGATATTTGCATAAATAAAATTTGTTTTCTTTTGAGTGCTGAGATTTTCAGTCTGTCAGGTGTAGCCACCTCTTTAGGAGATGAACACTTCCACTGACTGTTCTGTTCATTCATTGCCAGAAGTTCCGGTCTTTAGCACAGTGGTGCAAGAACTAGAAAGGAGTTGCTTGGTCCTGGAGCTCAGTCTCTCTTGCTCTCTTGTAGTTTCATCTGGCTCCGTTCTCAAGGTATGCACAGCTCTCTGATTTAAATAAATCTGTCATTTAGTGCAGAAGAAACTTACATTAAAATAAATTGATGCCTAAAACCTCAACACTAAAAAAAAGGAATCCTTGCTTAGTTATTTCTTCCATATAATGATATCTTAACTCTTGTCAGAGACTTGGTTCTGGCAGACTGTGGTAGATGTGTCCTTAGTCCAGTTTGCTCTTATCTGATAATGACAGTGGAAGTAATAGGCAGTGAACCAGGACTATAGCTTGTGGGGGTTTTGTGAGGATTTGAAAAAGAAACTCTGTGGCCAAGCTCTGTCAAACTGCGCATGGCGCAGCAGCTCCAGAGTGAGAGGGGACTCTCCTGAGTGATAAAAGCCCTGAATACCAGGATTCTCAGGAATATTCAGGGAGGAGTACCTTATATTAAAGAAGCAAATGTGCAACTGCTCTTGTGAGTGGAATATGCTTGACAACTATATGTTTTTATTATGATCAAGTCTTACATAAAAAGAAAAAGCACAAAGGATCTTTTACTGTAATGTGATAATTGCTCATGTACAGATACAGTAAAGCAAGTATTTGAAGATCAAGCTGTCACCAACAGACTCATGAGAAAATCTGGACTGTGTTTTTCTCTAACTGTGCTGAAGGGCAGATTCGGGACAGAAAGTAGTGTACTGTAAAGTTGGTGATTGCTTTTTAGTGCGTGCCGTACTGGTGATGCTCTATAGACTAAAATTCACATGTTCCTGCTCTGAAGAGTATATTAAACCTTAGACGGGATCCAAGGTTTTCAGTAATTAGTACCTTCAACATTATGTGTAACACAGCAAAGGATAAAAGATTAGGGATGGAAGAGTTGGAAAAACTTTCATTGCAAAATAAAAAGATTTAACATACATATGAAATCACAGAAAAGCAGAATGGGGTGAGACTTGCTGAGTCATTGAGTTAATTTCCTGTCCTGAGTTAAGTTCAGGCCTGCTATTCCTGTGTCACTCCTTGCAAGACTGCTGTTTAAGTTGTTCTTAAAAGTCCTAAGTGTGCCCAGGCCACCAGTTCCAGTGTTTGCTATCGTCCAGGGGATGTCCTCAATCCACAACATGGTCTTGAATCATTGTTGCTAAAATCTAAAGCCATTACTTCTTAATTTATGAAATATGAAGAACAGTGAAAACCTGTCTATTGTTTCTCCTCATTTTAATTTTATCTTTAGTCTCAGATAAAACATATAAATTGTGGCTTTGGATTTCTTTTTTTTTTTTTCTTTTTTTTCCATGAACTGCCTCTTGTAGATACAGATATTTTCTGAACCGTGATCGCCCAGACTCAACACCAGTAGTTTTCTAAAGGTTGTATAAAGAGGAGTTTAAAAGATTACTTTATCTTTCCTATACACAGTACCACTGGTCATATTTTGTGGTAAGGTGTTTGTGTTTCACAACAGGTGAGGCTGGCTCAGGTTTAGTATTCAAGCACTATGACTTAATGAAGCTTTTATAATCGTCAGCGGAGACGCTGTCCTCTAGTACATCGGCAGCAAATTGTAAGAGTTGATTAAGTATGACCATCTAGATATCCTTTGTGCATTTTGCTCTTTTTTGTTTTTTTTCCCTTTCCAATCTGTTTTCTCAATTTATCAGAATAGATATGAATAATATCTTGAAGGACATGAAGCAAGAAACAGTAAAAGAGCCTAATGAGACACACCAGAGAGATCAGTGTAAAAAGCAGTGGGACTGCTACCCATGCCTAGAGATTCATGGCTAGGACTTTGCTGTTGAGTGATGAAAAAGGCAATCTAGCTGGAAATAGACAGCATTAGAGGTTGTCTTAATCAACAAGGTTTATTTCAGTGCAGTCATTGTGGCGGTTCATAAAGTATTTTTCAGTTTATCTGGCAAGTATCAGTATGCCTGAATATGAGGAAACTTCCTTGGAACAAAACAAAGCAGAAAATTAATAAAGCGGTTACATGCATTCTGTGTGCTTTGAGCACATTTCTCTTCTGTAGAAAATTCTTCTGTATGTCTTTGCAGGTGTAAAATTGTATTAATAGCTACAGCCTCAATAGTTCCTGAATACAAGTACTTTTGCCTAATAGGTCATTGTATATATCTTGTCTTTAGTTTTCTTTAGGATGTTCTGCATTGGTAGGATTCTGTGAAAGCTATGCAAATGTCTTGCATTAAGTGTTGGAAGACCTGATAAGTCCTTATAGTTGAAAGGTGATAGTGAAGGGGTCTTATGCTAGATACTATAGAAATAGGAACTCTGATAATATGAGACACAAACTAATTTAGAAGGATGTTGAAACAGGGAAAAAAATTCTAATTTCTAGAATTCACACAAATCATCCACAATTCAGAGAGAAGCCAACTTGTGAGATACACACTACAAAAAACCACAAAACAACTGGACTAAAAAGGTGGTGCAGCACTGGAAGAGGTTGCCCAGAGAGGCTACAGACTCTCTTTGGAGGGTACAAGACCCAGCTAGACAAAGCCATACCTAATCTGAGCTGGTGTTTATGATACTCCTGACTTCAAGCCGGAATGTTCAAAAACAGTGTTCAAGTTACTCAGCATATCTGAAGTATGCTCAAAATAGGTGGAGCAAAGGTCCAAAATAGTCTGGAAAATAACTAGGGCCAGAACACAGTGAATGGTGCAATTTTGTAATAAGTGAAAAGAAGTTTTGGCCAGTTGAGTCTTGTTCCTTACCTGGATTAAGAATTTAATAATTTATTTGCTTTTACAAGCTTGAGATTACTTTATAGATACCCATATCAGGTGATATTTTTCTTCTGAGCTGTTTACTGGAAGTCTTATCTATCTCTTCCTGTTTTTTGTTTAAAGTAGCCTGGATTACTGTATTGGTTGAACCCCCCTTTGGACTGGGTAGTGCATGGGGCAGATGAAGTAAGCTGGGCTGAAAGCTAGTTGGAGAGTTTATCACAAGTGGTGGAGCATGCCAGGGCTGTTCCTTGGGGCTCCATGCTGAAATAGTTGGGTGAACAAGACTGTCCTACACTCGTGCTGTAACACCCAGCAGGACAAAAGGGAGAGACTGCCACCCAAAACTCCTGGGGGATCAGTAATCTGGTGTCAGCCCACCTCTCAGTGAGCATGTAACTCTTTGCACAGGTACTCGTCAGCACATTTACTGCCGTTTTAGGACCAATGACCTTTAAATGACTCGTATAGAGTCACAGAAGACACACTACATGCTGTGAGCCTCACCACTGTGTCATACCTTGCCATGGTGATCAAAAGAACAGTATGGGATGGAGGGTTAATTGAAAATCACAGTACAAACGTTGACAGAAAGAAATGTTCATCTCACTCCAAATTGTTTGTGGCAACTTTCTTACATACTGGAAAAAGCAACCTTGCAACGTGTTAACAGTTTGGTTTTGCCAGCTGTGAGAAAGCACTCAGCCAGTTGGCAGTTTGCTGAAAAACACATCACTGTCTCCTCTTAGCTCATGATTAAAAAAAAAAAAAAGAGCAGTTGTGGCATGTTTTCATGCAGTATATTGGCCTGGATGCTTCATGAATGCCAATGCTAACATATTAGAATACTGTGATGTCTAGATCTTGTCATTTAAAATGATTGTATGAAATCTCATGGCAGCAAACTCCACTTTCTCTATTTATAATTTTAAAAAGATATTTCCATTTTTAATAAAAGAGATATATGTTCTCATTTTATATATTGTCCAGCTGTGCTAAAAAAGACAAATGTAAGTATTGCTTGTTCTACTCTGGTGGGTCACATTAGCTTGGTTTGTCATCCTCTGATTATAAGTGTCCACGGAAATCCTGGACAATATCCAAGTCTCTCTGTATAGAAATGACTTGGACAAAAAAAATTTCAATCCAGCTACAGCTGTATGTTATTATTCATTAGATACACACAGATGATGTATATCTAATGAATAAGGTGCATGCATGTATATAATTACTCAATCTGTGTATTGTAAATGAATACGTGTAGGTCCTGTGTGGAACCACATATGCCCAAGTGCATGCAAACATTCATGATATGTGTAAATACGATGCTCATTTTGTTGAAAAAATCTTTAGTCATCTGGCAGTCTCTGAAGTGCAGCAGTATGGTACGTTAAGTATGTAAAAAAATGAAAACTGTCTTGTTTGAGGATAAATTGAATATTCCACAAGAAAATAGAATGCTCAGACTTTCCAGAAGCTTAGGAAAGGTTTGTCCTTACCTTTAGAAGAGGAAGGTTAAAGTGAGGAACACAAGATAATGTGAAAGAATTAATCATACTATCAGTTTTCTCACAGTCTTTACATCAGATAGGGTTGTGAATAATAAGCTAGTTGACTGTGCTTATACAGTTACTGTTTTGTCTCATTTAGAACTAGTAATATAATCATATTACTCTGGGGGAAAAAGAAACCAAAACAAGTGTAAATATGTCCTCATATTCAGGCCAGTAAGGGTGAATGCCAAAGCCCAGATACAAGCCATTGAGAAGTCAGGTGGTTGCCAGTGTTTCAGGTGCTCATAACTGAGCTGTACAAACAGCACACCTTTTTGATGGTGGTATGTGCCTATCCTTTTAACATGACTTCTTATATTAGTCTGAGCTAAGCCTCAGTCTTACAGTGGTATGCTGGAAGATTCTGAGGGATATAATTTCAATGCAGAATTTCTGTTAAAAAAGCTTTCTGTCAAAAAATCTTCATAGACGAAATCTGGATGAAGGGTTCCTTTTGTGTCCAAACAAAAACCTGTCTGTAACAAAGCCATCTTTAAAGTTTATGTTACTGGTGTCTCAGGAGTTTTTCTGTTATTTTGTCGTTAGCAAAAGATGGGTAAATATTAATGCCAGATCACAGATGCAAAATGTGAGTGCTGTATTTACTGTATTTGTGTATTGTAGTGCACCAAATGAGCTGCCATGGCAGGACTGGAGTCGAAAACCCTTTTGATTTCTATTTTGATCAGAAATTTAGAAAACAAACTTCTCCATGTTCTGTAATTTTAAAAACATTGTTTTGTAATTAAAAAAAAATTGTTTATAACTCTCACCTATTATCAATGTTACTGACCAATGCTGATTTATTTTTAAAGCATTTAATGTATAACCTGCAATGTGATTTTTGCTAAGATTGCTGTAAACTTACATAGTGTTATGACATTCACAGAACTGGTGGTCTAAATTGCTGAAAAAACTAATTTTCTTGTGTTCACTGTGTTTGGGTTTTTTTTTCTAGAGTCACTCAGGGGATTGTTCAAAACCAAAAGCCTTAAGATCTTCTTAAATTTTAGGAGAAGTGGATACAGGGTATTGACTCATATTATAGGGATTGGCTCCAAATGGGAGCTTGAGATCTCTGTTTTTTTAGCCTATATTTTGTTCTGATGTCAGAACAACTCTATACATTCATGCTGATAAAATGCTGCAAAGGCAAGTGGCCAGTACTTTTATCAATACAAATTTCTGATCGATAATGTGTGGCTGAAACCTCAGCTTTAGCTCCAGAGTTATAATTTCCCTCTGAAATCAGTTTTGCTCTGTGTCAGGAACAACATGCTGCCATGGCGATAAACTGTGAGCTCCCCTTTATGAAATGTTAATAACTCCCTGGTTTCTGCCAAATTCATGCTCATCCACATGCCAATTACAGTCGGTGGAAACAGATGTATATAAAAACTTAGGCGTATAGTCAGTTTTTCTCCTCAGGCATGAATAATTAGAATGAACAAGAAGGATCATTAATATAGTAAATTTTCTCTGTGGGTGAATCATATATAGAAAATATGCTCCAAATAAATAAAACTGTATGAAAATAGTACCTAAAAATTCATTTACTTTTTCCAAAAGCATTTTCTGTGATTTTTCATGTGGGTCATTTTCAATAAATGTGTCATGACAGTGACAAATACATGAAAAGCAAGTTTGGTGAGAGCTCAGTCCATCTAGTTCATTGTGTGCTATTGTGCATCCTCCTTATAGGATTGTCTAGTATTTGCAGCCTGCTACTCCATCTTGGCTATTGATAGAGGTATGGTTTCACAGCAGGGTTTTATAGTCATATTGTCCTTACTGAACCAGCAACTGAGTAAACTGGTTTTCTAGAAGGTCTGCTCCTAACACTCAGTACTTGGCAGGCAGGTTGATTATTGAGAAATCTGGGGTAAAGGGCCTGTTCTTTGTAAGGCCTGGTCACATTGCCCCCGCAGCATATATAGCAGCTTTTTGTGTACTGGTTATTTAATGGTAAATAAAAAAGTAGGTAGATCTGTCTGCTCAGTGTTCTGGACAGGACACAGAAAGAAGGACAGAATTTATATTGTCCAATTTAGGAAGTCGGTAAAAATCACCAATTTGTATTGTCACCCTCTGAATACCTCTGTATGTTACTTATGTCCCATGCCTAATTAGAAAATGAGATCAAGAGGCATATGAAAAATCGTGTGAATTTTTTTTTTAAAACGAGCTCAAAGTGATTAGTTCTAGATAAGAGTTTTTGAAATCTCTAATTAAAACTTAAAAGTTCTGATTCTCTATTATCTGTTCAAACTGTTGGACATTATCTCTCTGACATTTGAGTTGGAAGAAAGGCTGATATGCAGATATAATATTAAAAAGCCCAAATAATATTTCAAAAGAGAAAAATTAGGCCAACAGGCTCTTTTATAGGGGTGACCCAATTAGTGATAAGATCTGTCATCCCATAAAAAGAATTTGTGCACAGCCACAAAGAAATGTAATTCAGCCACACAAAGACTATGTAGAGGTTCCAAATGACTCTTCAGGGTTGTTTGGCACCATGCACAATTAAGGACCAGCCCTTGGCAAAGAATTTTCAAGCAGATGAAGAACCAATAAATGTCTAATGGTATTTTGAATAGCTTTTTAAGCTATTTTATTCATGATGGGTTAACATAAGTACTGTGGGTGTTTACTTGTCCTGCTCCTGCAGTAGATTATGAAGGATAAACACTAAGTGCCAGTAGCCCTCTGACATTGCCTTCCCTCATTTTTTTATGTGCTGTCTAAAATGTGCATGATTTATCCAGAACTCTGCGTTGCAATGAATTCCACCATGGAGGGAATTTGCAATTCAACAAATCCACTCTTCCAAAGTAAGAAAGCATATTTTCCCCTAATTTTTTTTTTTTTTTGCAATGTTTTATCAGGAAACCCTTTACCAGTATTCATTCAGCAAGTTTTCTACTTCCTTGAATATTTTTAGTGAATAAGGTGGCACTTTTCTTGAAAATTAGTTTAATAAACATTATGAAGTTCCTTTAGGCCAAAACACACATGAAAATATTTTGTTAAACTCCTCGATCTAACAAAATTTGCATTTGTTTTGTACAGAGATCAAATATAACAGATATTTGGGTGACCCCATAGAGGCCACTTTAAAACTTGAGTTTTATTTGTATATAGTGTTATACACATTCAAAGCCCTTTTTCAGTGTCAATAGATAAGGAAGGAGAAAAAAGTACCCTTCTGTCCTCCATCACAAGTTTCTCCTTTACAGTGGTGCTCCCCTTCCCAGTTCAATCAGTAGCATACATGAAATTACTACCTGTGAGCATTTCCTTTTCATATTAGGCTTCCTTATCTAGGTGTTTTTGTTAGTGCACTTGTCCCAGTGCCCTCCTGTGTTGCTGCCCTCTTCCCCCATCATCGAGCACATGCAAAATATTCAATTATATTGGGATTTACCTTATAAATACTGATCCAACACTCTCCGCAGGACTGGCTGGGGTGTCATTACTTGATTTTCGGAAGCTGTTCTGACTTTCAGAAAGAAAAACTGAGTCCTCCAAGGAGCTTCCTTTTTTCAGCATTTTAATGGAGCTAACTGCAGACTTAGGTAAGTTCAATTCTGGAGCGATCCGTGAAACACACAGCCTTTCTCTGCTGTAGGAAGTGCTGTCTTGGTGTGAGTCCAGCTCAAACTAGGTTTAAGGATCAGTTAATGAGTAACGTAGTGTTGTGACATCATAAGGGAGTTTTCTTTTTTATCTGCAGCACTTCAGAAGTTTACTTGAGAACAAAAATTATCAAATCTAGGTGGACTGTGTCTTTGAAATTTAATTATAAATAACAATAACTCATTTGGATGAATTGAGGAGTGTAAAACATGAACTCTGTTTCAAGTTATGTTTTGTTTTCAGGTTGGTACCTAAAGCTGAAACATATTCTGTCATAAATTCTACTTTGTGATCTATTTTACTTTGTGATCTCTAAGTGTCCAAGTTTGAATAACAAATTTGTGTATATTCATGCATGCCAAAATTATTATATTGCACTTCTCCAGTGACAAGTTGGTCCACATGTGTGCGTGTAGGTGCTATAAAAGTCAAATCTTTGCAGCTCAATTTAAATACAGGTAGTCATTTAATTCTCAATGCACAGGAACCCAACTGGACAAAATCAGTTTGTCTAACCAGTTTTTCCATAAACTGGCAAACATTAACTACAAACTTACATGGTTTTCTGTTTGTTGAAGATTACTATAATGATTTGGTTGGGGAGTGAAATAATCAGAAATCTTTATATTGCAAATCCTCTTATAGTACTGATTTAACATTCAAAGCATTTAGAAATTCTGTTAAACTTCATCTTGGACCTGCATGGTAATGGAGTTTTGTCTATGAGACTGACCCAAGATGTTTAATGTAATACACTCTTTCTGTTCTCAGCATCTATAAACAGCTTGTGAAACAGTACAAATCCATTTTGATTATTCACAAGATTTATTTGTAAATGCAAAGACATTTAATCAAACTAATGTGTTTTTTCTCTTTTTTAATTTCTTTTGTTTCTGGTTTCTTTGCATAACTAAATGCTTAGACCTTTTTTTTAATATAAAATTTGCTTGTGATCAGTATTAAGCAAATTGTAATGAAATCTATGAATGTGTGAAACAGTGACTATTGAAATATGTGATTAGCATAATAGCTAAGAAAGGTAAAGATGAAACAACTGCTTCCTTGGAGCAAAAATTCCAAATAAATGTGAGAAGAGTTTGAATAAAAAAACCAGAAAAGAAATAAAATATATGCTTTTCATCATCTTTAAGTATTCCCTGTGAAACCTGTACTTAAGGAGCTGTATTTAAGCTACTTAGATTCTGAATTAATGCCTCCTTGAGTGACTATGCTGTACTCGTTTGATTTCCTGCTATCTAGGCCTTTTTGTTACTCTGTTCTTGATCCTGTATGATCATAGGCTGCAAACATGGGGCTGCCTAACTAGGCAAAGTCTCTGTACTTTATTACTCTTCCATAAAACAAGTGATATAACCTTCAACAAATACAAAAGCTTTTCCTTCTCTAATCACAAGAAGAATTTGCTTTGACTCTGTTGTGTTGTTCATACCTATTCACTTAGGATAGGAAGTCTTTATTTTTTTCAAAGAAAGAAACATTCTTAAAACTGTTTAGAAAACTTAAGTGACATAGTGAGCTTGTAAATCATTAATATGATGTATTTATCTTTGAAAGCAATCTATTTGTACAGTAAAATGTAATGAAATCCCTTCATTAAGAGTCAGAATGTCAACTGTGCTCTTTCTCTATGTTAAAGAGCAAGTACAGTGAGTAAATGAGTAATTGCAGGAACATTCTTAGCAAGGAAAAACTATGACATTATTCCTTCCTCCAATTTTATGCATCTTTGCTGTTCTACAAAACAGTCAAGTTTTGCAGTTTCGTGCAGGGTACTGTTCCTGCTTCTAAACTACTGTTTTCCATCCTATACCACAATAGTAAGTGCTAAGTGTGTGTTTTCCAGCCTGTAATTATACGGCTACTTGCATATGCCTGTGCTGAAGGGCTTCTAGGTTTGCCATGCTAGTGCAATGCTAACCAGGTCAAGGACTAGGCTGGGAAGTTAAATGCCCCTGCCTACACAGCTGGTGTTACTGAGATAGTTTAGGTCAGCTGAGGCCGGACTACACAGAATTACAGAATCATATGAATGAGGTCCATCCATAAACCTAACACAGCTAATTCCACCTCAGAGCTTTGTTGCAGTGACAATCAGTGTTATGTATGGCCATGTGAAGAAAAACAGGTTTGTGTGACTGTGCCCTGAGACTCTCATGGCTCTTGCTTAAGAGGTCTTAATAAGGTCTTTGCCTTGATTGTTGCAGCAAGGTCTTTGTGCAGATTGTTCCCTGGATTGGTGAAAAGGAGCAGGCCTACTAGATGCAATTCTAGTGGGAACAGGAAGGTACAGTGATGGTACTGCTGTCACCATATGCTCAAGAGATTATTTTCTCTCCTTATTATCAGGCCCACACAAACTGATTTCTAGTGCGTTGCACAACTGTGATCTTGAGCTGTTTTGGAGATCGTTTTAGGGCTGAACAATAGTAGATGGTTGATTGTAGTTAGGGGGCCAGAAGGGCTGACCTGATGGTACCTGTATAAATGATAAGACTTGGATTCATGCAATTTTTATTCCGTGTGGATCTATGCTGTATTGTAATCTTTGGGAATGCCCTATTTTGATGCAAGGATATGAAAACCATGTAGTTTATAACCACTAGGCAAATTTAAAAGCAGTTAATCACTCCATGTCTTTCTGATATTCATAACTATTTTCAGGGGAGGTCTACATACCTACAGAAATGTCACCGATAGAGATGTGGGGCAGATACAGAACTTACTTTCTGTAGCTGCTCACTTCAGATCTCTTAGCAGTAGTTAACAGACACCAGTATCTTTTCTCTTTCTGATGCGATGGATCAGGTGTGGGAAGAAGTTGATACTCCTGATGGTGTGGCTATCTGCTCTACATGGACTTCTCCCCAGAGAATTGTTCTTCATGTTCTGAAGAAACTGGTAGCTCAGTAGCTTGTAAGCTTCAGTAAATTTTTTTTGCTCTATCTCTTGCTGTCTCATACAATGAAAACAACTTTAAAACAACTTTTCCCCTTCATTTCTTGAATTCCTCTTCCTTTAATCTACTTTTCTTGAACTCTATATTCATATTGCCCCAAGTGTATCCTTATTTTTCTCAATAATCAAACTATACCCTTTAATTCTAACCTTTGTCACTGACACTCTGTTATCGCTTATCTGCTAGACTATATCTTGTGGAGTCTAGGACTGTTGCAATTATTTCTGATAGGCAGGCAGGGAGGAAAAAAATGTGGCTGGTGTCCTTGAACCTCATACAATTTTATTTTCAGTCTGCTGCAGTTGTCACTAAAAGGTTAGAAATTGTCTGGAAAAGTGTACTTTTTTTTTGGTACTCATGACTACCGTGGTGTTTTTTTTTTGTTTTTTTTTTTTTTTTTTTTTTTTTTTTCCTTTTTTTTTTTCCTGTCAAAATGAAGTGAAATACTTCAAGAAAACAAATGGTAGATTATTCTTGCTTTCTCAGTCCCTGGAGTATTTCTTTTGAAAATAGAGATATTCCAAAATATATTAACAATGCCAATTTTGTTTCACACATTTTAAGTTCTTTTGTCTGTACTAAATGGTCTCCTGTTATGGGATAGGAAGAAAAAAGTGGTGAAATCTGGGCATTCAGAGCAAGAGATTTCATTTATGCTAGGAAGGACTTGTGATAGGTGACTGCTAAAAAAACTGCCTAGATTTTGCAAGGTGAAGTGATCACACAGGGAGATACTGTTAGACAGAGTTTGTAAAGAGATGTCAGGAAATATATTTTGAGCAAAACATTCTATTTTATTACTATCGAGGGATGAACCAAATGAGCAATAAACAAGCTGCTGAACTTGTGGCTGAAGGTCATACGAGAGACTTGAGATGGTAGTGAATGTTATTATCTACAATCTTATAAGAGCTTATGTCTTGGCTGGAATGTGGCCACAGAAGCTTATAGATTTTTTAATAAGGAGTAGGGAATCAATGAATGGTCATTTTATCAGTTTGTTCTAAGTTTCAGAATTTACTGGCCTGTAAATTGGACTGCATAATTAGTCTGTTTTGATGCCTAGAATAATGGGGAGGTGAGTTCTTGCTTTATGGGTTTAGCTCTCATAATTTTTGTTTTCTGGACTATATACAGAAGCAGCTGCTCTGATTCAAAGCCAACATTGTCTTTCGTGGTTAGGATTGTCTTATTTTTTTCCCTGCTTGGACCAAGTCTATTCAAAAACTAATATTTTTTTCCTCTTAATTTGACATATGAAAAGTGCACCTTCCCACAAATAATTCCAGAAAGAAATATGGGTTCTATGTTGGTCACTCTAAAATCAGTTTGGACATTTTTAGGTAAGTTTTATATCTAGTTTCCAATATTCCATTCCTTTTTCTGATTTTAGATTTCTTGGTTTCCCTTTTGAACTGGGGTTTAATCTGTTCTAATATGTGATTTATTTGCAATAGTGACACTCAGTTTGCATGTAGTGGGTTTTCAGTTGTGCCTGTTCCTGCTTGAACTTACACAAATGCTGTGTTGAGAATGTAGGATGCTACAGACAGATATGTAGAATTGCTGTGCCTCCTCCTGTGCTACTCTAAATGCTTCACGGGACAGAACTCATGTGTAGAATCACAGACAAGTTTGTGGAGCAAGGGGACAGAAAACTGGTGGTCAGGTGGAGTGAGGATTATAGAAGAACATGTAGCATTGAAGAATTATGCCTAGAGGTACACAGGAATTAAACCAATGGTGCGGTGTTCATATTTGTGGAAGCCAGTGACTGTTTTACTCTTCAAAAATCTTGTTGTTAGAACATGCTCTTTCAACTATGTCTTTTCTGCTCCCTCTCATGGTGGTCACCTTAGTAGATGCTGTTTCAGTTACTCCACTGCATGAATGTCCAGTTTCCTTTCTCATCCTGGAACTCCCATATGCTCAAGTTTTGGAGGTCTGTATTTGTGTTTGGAAGCCTCTACTTCCAGGCAGCAAAAGCTTTTTAAAGAAACAAACCCTCCCCCAACAAATATGGGAGAAAGCCACTGGGGTGGAGAAGACAGTCTGATGTGGTGGGGTTATGAAAGGCAACTTTACCTTAGAAGATGAGACTTTGCCAAATTTTCTTTCAACAGAAGGAAACACTGAAATCTACAAATTCAAGCCTTAAATCTTGAGCACCTGAGGCTGATAAGGAGAAGTAAGACAAAAAGTGTCTGAGACAAAAACCCCGAGTTTGTTGCTCTGTGTGAGAGACTTGAGTTTGTTATTAAGAAGAAAAAAACCACTTCATTTGATTGACTGAAATACCATTCCTATTAATAAGGACTGGCACTTTTTAGGATATGCTTTAAAATGTTAAATAAATTCAGCTTTGTAAATGACTGTGTTCTCCATTCTCTAAATGGTATCTAGACTCTTGCTGTGTTATCAGTCCACTAAAAATTGTGAATTGATCTAGTCTCTTCCGTACTGTAATACTAATGTTAATATCTTTATTTGCACAGCTAAATCTGATGAGTTTGTCCAGGTCATGTATTCAAATTTTCTGTATTAATGATGAAGATTACTGACAGACCTAGAGTAAAATGTTGCTAGGAGTGAGAAGTAACTATTTTTCTAAGCTGGTGTCCGCTGACATGAAAGGCAGAAATCAATTCAATGAATAGCATTGTGAAATGATGGAAATTTCTGCTTATCCATACTATTGTCATCTTTGTGGTGAGCTAGCTGCCTCCTGGCTAGACCTCTGCTTTATTAAACATTTCATTTGGTAAATGAGATATTTGTATGTATCATGTGAAATGTCATTGCTGACTGTATAGTGACACCCCCTCTCAAGCTGTGCATGGGCAAAGACATTAGCAAATAAAATAGGAAATTCCAGCAATGTTCAGCTAGAGTAGCAGCACCAAGAAGATGCATAAGACCCTAATAACATTAAAGAGATAGCACCTGGTAATACAGCTGTCAGCAAAGCAACAACATGGTTATAGGAAGCCAACAGGGACAGCTTTATTAATGTATCCATGCAGCAAATAATTAAAACAGGAATGGCATTTGAGGTATTGTACAAAACCTCACCTAGGTGAATGGAAGTGTCATCAGAATTCTGATCCAGTCACAGGGTCAGACATCCCTGTGCTGCAACACTGAACTTAATTTGCAGGTAGGAATATGGAAAACCCTCACTGGATAGAAACTTGCCTACAGTAATCATAAAGATGATCTGAACAACTCATGGATTTGGTTGCTTTGATTTTCTTAGGAAGTGATTAGACTAGACCAGGAGGAAAGTAAACAGATCCATGAAATTTAAGCACTTCAAACCTGTTTGTCTGTTCTCTATAAGAAAAGTGGTGGTTTACTGCCTTCATGTAGTCCCATGCAGAATTTGCCCCCACTTGTTTATTTGGTCCCTTCCTACCTCTTACCATATATTTTTATTTAACACAAACAATAGGTGGAAGGATTAGAGATACAAGATTAATCTTATGTGATTGTGCAGTAGAGTGCTTCCTGAAAGTGAAATAAAAAGACATATTTGGTTTTAAAAGATACATTTTCCGTTTTCATGCCTTTTCAGAGGTTAATTTCTATCCCTGTATACACAGACATAGCTTTAACTATTGTCTTTCTCTGTGTTAAAATCAAAAGACTTTTTTGCCCAGAAATTATAATTTGAAGGAGTTTTGCCAGTGCAAAAGAACTAAAACTTAGGTGTATTTCTTTTCCCTTGGAGGTTTTATATTTGTCATGATTTAAATTTACTTAGGCCTGACATCCTTCCTGCATGAAGAGGACAGAAGACCACAGAACTGGCATTGTTCAGAAAGAGAATTCTTACTTGCAGCCTGCATATTGCTTTATTTGATTTTGCTTTTGTTTTTGCCTTGATTTGCTTAATTTATTTCATTCCAAGTGATTTGTTGCATATACTTGTCCTGTGTGGAGCATTTTTTGAGGCATTTGCAAGCTGAGTGATTTCATCTGTCCCTTTTATCACCATAAGCACAGTTCCCATACCACAGTTTAGGTCCTGTGAGAGAATGTCTATCCTGACCTCTGGGTTTGTATCTCTTCTAGTGTGATAGAAGGCAGTGAATCAACTGAACTGAGAGTGATGATGAAGGCTGCTGCTGTAAAATACAGATGTGGTGAGCTGAAATCTGTCATTCCTGGAGGTATTTAAAAGACTCATGGATGTGGCATTTGAGAACATAGTTTAGTGGTGGACTTGGCAGTGCTGGCCTCAGTGGTCTTAGAGGTTTTTTCCAGTCTAAATGATTCCATGTTTTTATCTCACTGGTAGCTGTAGGGCCCATCTGGTGATGCTGTGTAGGGCTGTAGAGAAGGAAGGAGTCTGCAGCACCCTTCTGCAAATGGGTGAAGTCCATGGTTGGACACACGTATTTTTTTCTCTTTAAAAAATACTTTTTTATTCTCTGAGGCTAATAGGCATACAGCCTGCAGCCTAATGGGAAGATTTATTTTAATGTACACATCAATTAAAACTGATTGTTGTACCAGTATTTGCCATTTAAGAGAGTTTGCACCACATCAGCTACTTATAAAGAAATTGCAATTAAGCAGGGATAGGTTATAACAATAGAGCCTCATTAGTCTAAAATACCTCTGTGAATGTTCTAATGAGGAGCTTAACACATTGTACAAACAGCACCTAATGAAGTTAATGCCACCCTTGAGAGTTGAGTAACAGTAGACCTGTTTTTACAATTACATTAAGTGAAACTTGAAGATGTGAGGGTATTTGGGAAAGGTTAAAAGAACTCGACTGATTTCAATCTAGTCTCTGTTACCAATTAATGCTGAGTGTTTAAAAAGCCTATTCAAGCAGCCCATGTCATTCAAATAAGTGGGGTAGGGAGAGCCTTCAAAACTTCATCTCTTCAATTTGACCAGCAATAAAGGACTGTGTCCTTGAAAACCATTCCACTTTAGATGAATTACATAAAGCTATGCTTTGGATCAGTTTGCAGTAGATAGTATCACTTCAAGGAACTGAAACATGGTAATTTTAGTCTGTGTGTGTGCCTGCATGCATTCCTCAGATGGGTTTAGGTTAACTGGTTTTGGTTTTTAGCAACCTTTTTTACAAATCTTTTTTAATGTTCTTACAGCAATTTTTCCTAACCCTTGAATGAGGGTGAACAAATTTAAAACGGATTAGTGCAGCAAAGTTGACAACTTTTTATCAGTATTAGTATACCTAGAAATTTTTATCAGTAATTAGTATATCAAGATATATGTTTGAAAATATAAAGAAGCACTTTTAAAATCTTTACTAGATCTAGCATTACATAGCAATCCTTTTTTACCTTTCAGTGGTAACATAGTTTATTGTTAAAAATTAGAGGAATTGAAATTTTCATCAGCTCATTACTCTCTGTACTCACTGTATTCGACAGTGAACAATAAAATATGTGGCAGGCTACCTGGTAAACTAATAGCATAAGAAGTCGTTGATTTGTGCAGAAAAATCTTTTATGTTGAAACCTATGTTTTGTAGGTCAGTTTGCTACGCCAAGCTATCAATTTGTTACTGGTAGTATAGCAGAGAACAAAGGCTATGCTTAAATACAAGACATAGCCCAGTGTTCCAGTAAAACTGGAAACAATGCTTCAAGTCTTTTAACATCTTTAACTTCACTGATGTTTGTTTTAATGACTAGAAATTAAAAATTATAATAAATAATGCCAATTAATTTGCTGAATAATCTAATCTGATAGTAAGTTGTTTGTGCTAATGAAAGAAAATATCAAAAACATTTTCTCAGTTCCTAGTTTTCTGGGTAACTTTAACATTATTGTCAGCTTTATATCTGAAAGACTAAATTAATCCTCTGCAGTCACACTTTGAATCAATTTTGGTTTATAATCAGAATTATAAACAAAATGTTGCATAGTTTAAGCTTGTGTTTTGTGCCCACCATTCTAAGGCTATGTAAATCCTGTGTGATAGAATCATAGAATCATGACAGTGGAAAAGACCTCCAAGATCATCAGGTCTAGCCTGTGCCTGAACATTACCACAACAAATAAACCGTGGCACTGAGCGCCATGTCCAGTCTCTTCTTGAACACTTCCAGGGACCATGACTCCCCTGCCTCCCTGGTCAGTCCACTACAATGCTTAAAAACCCCTTCAGTGAAAAACTTCTTCCTCATGTCCATCCTGAACCTCCTCTGGCAAAGCTTAAGGCTGTGTCCTCTTGTCTTGTCTCTAAAACAATGTCTTTAAAAATGCTCTAAAAGTCACTGTTTTATACTAGGTTCCAGAGGCATGATGGTGACTTTGCATATATAAGCAGTTTTCACCAGCATATTTGTTTCCTGTGTATTGTTACTCAGGTAAGCAGTGGATTTGTTATTTATCTAAGATGTTGAAGCTAACTTTTGAGTTCAGCCTTGTTTCTGAGCTTTTCATGAGAAACCAGGAAAAGTAAATTGTAATGTGATCCTTGAATGCTACTCTGTGAACTTTATTTAGGCCTCCAGCAATAAGCAACCTATTTTCTAAATTCTATTGAATCTGCTAGTGATTACACTTTCACTGTCCCCATTATCACTCTTATTCTTCTTTTACAGTGTGCTGTATATTAATGGCTTAGTGCTTTACATACTTTGTCCCTGCCCCCTTCAGTAAAATTTCCTTTTGGCTCAACCCATTTTTCTTGCCTCCTTATCCTACATGTCACAAGTTTTGTGTGTGTGTGTGTATAACTTTATTTTTCCAAGAGAAAATTACCATCCTTTGTGGGTTAGCTGCCATTTTTACACCAAAATTTCCTGAAGATATTACATGATTCCCCCCCTGCCCCCTTCCTGGCAGGCTTTATGGGACTCAACGTTTATGGAACTGTTAGACTATTATAGACTGTTATTTTGAAGTGTAGATAAAGTGGAATAAGCCATTTGGAAAAACTAAACTTGGTCTTTCTGTGCAGTGAACTTACGATATTTGTCAGTGAGCACACTGGAAAAGGTTGAGGAAAACAGAAGGTCATGCTCTGTTTCCTACAATCTAGGTTTTTCTTTTCCTTTAAAGGTTTTGCTTTTTATTTATTTCTAAACCTACTATTTCTTTGAATTAATAAAATGGAAGTCTTTTACAGGCTATAATTTAATATATGGTTGAATAATACACATTATCACTAGAGCAACCTATGAATTGCATTATTTTAGACAACAACAGTTAAAAAAGAGAGAATATGTCTCTAAGCCCACTAGGAAGTTTAGATTTCTGATCTAATGTTGCCTAAAGAAAGAGATTTGATGGAGATCAGTACCATTCACATGAATGATGAGGACAAAGCTGATTAATTTTTTTTTCCTGAAACTTTATGCTATTTTCTTTTTTTCTTTTTTTTTTTTTTTTTTTTTACAAAAAATTGTAGCCCTACATGATTTTTTTCCTGTCCTTTTTTTTTTTTTTTTTTTTTTTTTTTTCAGACAAAGGTACAAAAATATGTGGTCAAACAGCACCATCTAGCGGGTCGTACCACCCTGGTGGCCTGTGCCGGGGGCATTTGTTTTTCTCTTCTCGAGGAGCCGCAGTCATGGACCCCCGCCCCACCCGCACCCTTCTGGCTGGTGCTGCAGCTACCAGTTCCCACCTGCCTGGGATGGGGCCTGATGCAAAGGATAGGCTCCGGATCCTGCAGTGAATTTGGAATGCATTCTGCAGAAATTTAGTGCATGACTTTCTACAGCTTGGGGTGAGTTCAGGATCTTTAAGAATTCATTGATTAATTTAATTGTCAAAAAAACCTATTCAGATAACAGTTAGAAACACCCTTTTGAAATGTTCCCTCCTTGAGAATGCTCTTGATTATCTTTGCAGTGCATTTATGAGTATTAACAGAGCTCTTCACCAATGGTCTTTCTTTCAAAAAAAAAACTTTTTCCACTGCGAGTCATTCACCCTTCTGACTCTCATAAAGTGCCTTAAATGTAGATTATTCTAGCAAGAATTTAAGTTAAAGCTACTTTAAGTGGTTGAGTCAAGAATGATGAAACAAACAAGAAAGTTGAGATCCAAAGGCAGGCAGGTGTCAAAAGAGGTGCTTAATAGTTTACTTTTTGTGTGTCATTTGTTAGTTTTAGTGCAAAATCAAGAAACTTATATAAACAGAAGGAAGTTTCATAAATTTTTCCTTTCTAGAAAAAGCATGTTTATTATGTGGCTTTTTACTCAATGTTGTCTGTGTCATGTGTCAATATTGTGTTTTCTACATTTGTGATTATTGGATAACAGATAATATATAGGCATGAATATTTGTGAGATCCTGATACATAACTTGTATCTTATTTTGTGATCAGGATGTTTGTCATTTGTTATTTATGAGGGAGGTTACAAAAGTTAAGATGAAGAATTTATAGAATCAGAATCATTGAAAAGTTGAAAGGGGCCTTAAAGACCATCTGTTTCCAACCCTCCCATCACAGGCAGGGCATCTTCCACAAGATCAGGTTGCTTAGGACCCCATTTCAACCTGGTCTTGGACACTTCTGGGGATGGGGCATTCACATCCTCTCTAGGCAATCTGTTCCAGTGCCTTGCCACGACACAGTAAAGAATTTCTTACTTAAGAACCGATATACTTAGTAGTGTGAAGCTCTTAACCTGTTATTACCTGTTAACCTGTTATTAAATATCTGTCTCAGATTTCTTCAAATGCGCAGATGCATTAGTTTTGATATTGCTTCTTTCCTTTGTAGCTCCCCTTAGTACTAAAGACGAAGGAGTATGGTAGTGGAAGAACATGTTGACAGACTGAACCTCTGGATGCAAACTTGCATAAAAATCTTAACAGCAATATTCAGCTGGAAACATAGAGCTTGTGTAACTAAGTGAAACCTCGCTTGAAGCTGGAGAAGGAGGAGTATCACAGTGTTGTGGTTTTACCCCAGCCAGCCACATACTCATCCCCCACCAGACAGTGGAGAGAGAATCAGAAAGACAAAGGTGAGAAAACTTGTGACTTGATATAAAAATGGTTTATTCGGGAAAACAAAATCCACATTCACCAAAAAAGCAAAAAAAGAAGTTATTTCACTGCTTCCCATGGCAGGCAGGTGTTCAGCCATCTCTGGGAGAGCAGGGCCCCATCATGTGTAACACTTGCTTGGGTAGAAAAATGTTCCCCCCTTTTGTTTCTTCCCTCCAGCCTTATGTACTGAGCACGAAGGCCTGGAAATCCCTTTGGTCCCTCTAGAAAGGGATCACCTGTCCCAGCTGTCTCTTTCCAACCTCCCGTGCACCCCCAACTTCCCGGTCAGTGGAAGTACAAACAGTAGAAAAGGCCTTGGCTTTTTGTGTAAGTCCTGCTCAGCAGTAAAAAAAAAAAAAATATTTCTGTATTATTAACCCTGTGTTCAGATCAAATTCAAAATGCAGCCTCACACCAGCCACTGTGAAGGAAAGGGAATTAACCCAGCTGAAACCAGCACACACAGTCCTAAAGCTGACATAGAGGTACATATTGTGCTGGTTGGTGATAGCAAGGGCTACTAATTGGGTACTTGAAATTATATGGGGACATGACTACATGTAAAAATTCTGAAAATTCATTGCAAGAATGAATTCATTCATTCTTCGTTAGAATTCTTTATGGGAGGGAAAAATGTTTGTGTGATTTTCTATTTTGGCTTTTGCATTTTCAAAAGAACTCCTCACCCCTTGGCTAAAAAGAACCCCAAACTCACTTTTAGATTCTTTAGGACCAAAAGTATCTGAAAAAAACTTATAAATTACACTTCCTTGAAGGAGATGGATAGAAGAGGTAGAAAAAATAGAAATATAATTTTTTCCATTAAATGAGCTGAATGTGTTACCTGCTTTTCACCTACATCTATCTGTTTCTGAACTCATGACTTTTGAAGGCTTCTACAGTGTTTGACTTTATTTTCTAATCAGAAAACTAAAGTTTTCTGCCCAATTTCTCTACACAGTGAGTAGTTTTGCCTCTTCCCTTCAAGTAGCCACAAAGTCCACAGTCAGGGTTCTGGATAGCTAGAATAGCTGATTGCCTGTATTTACATCATATTTAAACTACACATTATATTTAAACTACACATTTTGTGCTTTTGCTTGTATGAACAAACTTTGTGGTCTTGAGAAACAGTATTGCAGAAATTAAAACAAAGAGTGAGTGTGCTTAAGGTCTCTTTCATCATATGCTAAATCTCATTATTTATTTACATAAAAATACAGGACTAAGTATCTTTTTAGTGGACATTATATGTTCTGTCACAGCTCCTTTGACCTTGACACAGCTAGAAGAAGAAGCTTTGCTTCAAATTTTCCAAATCTGACTGTTAGAATATTCTTTTCCTCTGTTAAATTGCATCTTGTAGGTTTCTTTCTTCAAGCAGCTTTTCAGCTTGTGAGAGGTTGCAGTCCTTTTGCCACTGAAGAGGAGAATATCTAGTATCCTCTTGATTTTTTCCCGTGGAAAGTAGTTCTTCAGATATTTCAGTGTTAAAAGTAAAGTCTCACCCAGTGTATCTTTCATTGTTGTTGTTATGGTAACAACTAGATGAGTTAGTGTGTGCTAAGAAGGACTTGGAGGTGTTTTGATTTCCTATTATGTTTGAATTTGTTGTATGAAGCCTTTGTGTGCAGGAAGGCAGAAGGGTGTCAGCACACTTTTTTCAGCAAGAGTACCATTGGCAAGATGGAACTATTAATTTTGGTAATGCTACCAATGTTACTTATTGAATGTACTTTGTTGTAGTAAATACAAAACTCTTCCCTCATCTGCCAGTCAATCAAAATTCAGGCAATTGTATGCCATTGGCAAATTGGTCTTTCAGCTCATCCCAAACCATGGAAATTCAATCCAAAGTGCACAGATGGTGATGTGTAATCTCCAAGGCCTGTTATAAAGCTAGATAAAACTGCTAGCTGAACATGCCTGTGTTCACTTATCCTCAGAGGAGCTTCGGCTGGTATGTGAAATTCATGATGCCTTGCTGTTATTCCAGGGTTCAGAACACCTAGTCTTTAAAAGGTTGAAGAGTGTTCTGGTGAAATGTGCAAGGAGTGTAGTGAAGAAAGCAAAGCTGTCCTGGCCTGTGTTGCTTATGAGGAGAGTACACAGCAAAGGCTGCACTGAGTCCTGTGTTGCTTTTTGGGCTACGCAGTATCAAAAATGCGTGCCTATCCTGTGAGGCTTCAGCTTTTATTTTTGATTTCTCATTCAGTCTCTGTATAGTTGTTTTAGTTCTTTGCTCTTGCTGTAATTAACAGAGCAATAGTCTCTTCAATTTCACATATAGAGTTCGAAATGCTGTTCTAAACTGAACTAATGGCTGGCAACACCTGTCAAATGTTTCTGTATCTGAAAATACAGCTAATACTGACAAAGAAAAGATAAAGAATTTAAAAGAAGAAGGTTTTTCAACAGTGTACAAAAATGTATGGATTGTGTAATTGAAATACATTTGTTTTCCTCATCAAATAGTTCTATACCTTGGATGATCAGGGATGGGATTTAATTTTTTGCAATTATTAGAAATTAGGGCACAAACAGTGGAGGCTTGCTAGCAAAGTACTGTTCTCATTCTTGAATCTTCATATTTCTAGGATAAGATTTCAACAAAATAAAAGGAGATAGAAGGAGAACACATATACTTTCACACCCTAAATCACAGAACAATCAGAAAATTTCCAGGTTGACTTAATCAGATGCCCAAGTGCTGTAACTTTGAGCATGTTGCTTTAGGTAGGGTCACAGGATGGGGGGCTGTGCTTGTAAACATGCAAAGGAAATGACTGTTGCAAAAAGATGCTGAGATCCTAAAAGTCTGTTAGCCCCATGCCTTGGTGCACTGTTGGGAAAGTATGAGGGCAAGAGGTTGGGCCCCCTTGGGCACCAGTTACAGGGCTGCAGTTGTGCCACATCAGAGCTGCAACTTCCAGACACTTCACCTTGTGCCTCAGGTGATGCAGGATTAAAAGAAGGCTGACATCTATGAAGGGATACAGAGAGGAGATCAGCTCATTTGGTCAGAACATGGTGTTAATAACATCAAGGTTTGTGGATGCAATCCCTGTATATTTACTTGCAAGCTGGACTTGATGATCCTTGCAGGGTCCCTTTCAACTCAGAATATTCTGTGAGTCTGTATGTGAGATAAGAGGGTCCATGCTAGTTCCTGGGGAACCCACAAATGTGTGTATGCATATGAATCTAGGAAGGGGGTTGTGTGTGTATGTATGTCTCTGTTTGGAAAGGTAAAATCATCAGCTTCAGCAGAGCACTCCTCTTTAATAAAGGGGATGAATTCTGTTGGTACTTTGGTTATCAGTGCATGTTTGGAAATGCTCTTCTTCCTTGAGGGATGCTAGACCAGCTTTACAAGGTGCTTTCTTGTCACATTCTGGAAGGACAGGAGAAGCTAGCTCTTTCAGCTGAAGGACTCATCCTGGGCAGAAGCAGATCATGTTTCTCCTGGAGATGGCTCCCGTTCAAACTCTCTTGTCAGCATTAGAGCAGAGTGATTCCTAGCCATAGGCATTTCCCTAGGCAGCTGGGCTTGGTCCTGCCAGACAGCAAATGCCAAGGAGCTGGCACTGGCTGGCTGCAGGTTCCAAAGGGAAGTTCTCAAATGTCACCATGATGCTCCGTGGTGGTGACATTGCAGCCTGGAGCTTGTGTCCTGGCTTGCTGCAGCAGCAAGAGGGGAAAATGATAAATAGCAGTTATCACTTTTCATTTCCTGAGCTGCAGGTGTTTGGACTCAGGAGCTGAGCAGTAAATCCAACTGCTGTGAAATGCTGTAGGCCATATCAGGGCAGTGCAGAGTCCTGTTGACTGTTAGAGATGTTGGCCAGGGACAAAGAGGGAAGACTGCAGCATTAGGTCTCAAGTGCCCCACTGTGAAAGTTAACCAGTTGGGCACCTTCTCCCTATGCAGAAATGTCCTTGTCATTTTTGCTGAAGTGGTGGCTTTGAAGGTCCTGCTTGAGAACCTACTGAGTAAGAGCTGTGATGAACAGGTCTTCAGCCAGTGCTCAGCCTGCTAGAGTTGTGGGGTGACTCTTGGCCTGGACATTGGTATTTATGCTGTATGGGCAAGTCAGGCTAGGAGGAACATCTGGGATTTGGGCATGCAGTGGCCCTGGCATTGCCAAAGCAGGAGCTGCTGCCAGAACGGACAACCATGGGGAGGAATGTGTGCCTGAAGGGAGGTAGAAGAGGCCCAGAGGCTTGCAGATCTGCTGTGCCTGACTGCAGGTGTAGAAAGGTGTGAGGACTCAGCTATGATGTCTCCTGTTCCTTCTCCTTTGAGCCTTTCAAGAGTTCTGTGATTTCAATAGCATTCCTTTAGTCCTGTGATGCTTCCAGATTTCAGCAGCCTCCCCATATCTACTCTGTAGGAACAACTGGAATTAAAGCATTAAGTGCATTTTGCAAACAATCCAAATGAGAGGAATGCAGTGTCTGCCTCCAGTTTCTTTGCATGGGATTAATCCTATGCTTTCATTTTATATTTAAAATTCAGAAAGCAAGTTGACAAAATCTTTTATGTCTTATAAACATTCTAAATTAAGCACTTCCAACAGGAGAACTCAATTTGTGAATGTTATATTTTGGACCATTCACACATGCAGAAGCGCACCTGTACACTCTGCCACAATCTTGAAGTCTTTTTTCTGCAGCTGCTACTTGATGAACAAGTCCTAATGCTGTATTGAAACTTACTACTTCATAATGATAATATAATTTTAATAACCATATTAAGCTTCAGTAGCTCTGAACTGATCTGCTAATGGTATTGCATCTGTATTATATTATTTCATTATTCTGTGAAGTGTCTGTTTGCTGCGGAGTATTTTCAAATCCTTTTCCCAAATTAGTACTGTAACAACAAACTCTTCATTCAATAAAGTGATTTTAAAACTTAATTTTTATGCTAGTTTTTTGTAATGGAGTCAAAAAATATCACAAGAAAGTGAAGATGAAAAGTTGGGCTCCAAAACGGGAGAGCTACAGTTTGTTGCAAAAGTATGAAGGAATTGTTCCCTTGCATTTATGAAGCACCAGTTGAATTAATCTTGATCATGATATTCAAGGGCTTTTAAAACTGCAGGTGCCACAAAACCTGAGACAGAAAAAGGCCTATCATGTTCACAGCATGTGTTTCTATATCTCTTTATTGAGTGGCACAATACTCAATTAGCAGGTTTTCAAAAATGAAAGACATGAATAGTAGTAGCTCCACTGTCTTGCTTTCTGGGGAGGCAGTCCTCTCCTCAGGAGTGGTTTGTATTCCTTCTTGAGTATTTGCAGGCTGATTCTTTGACTGCTGCTTCAGTAGAGGTGCAGATCATCGGCATCTGAGGTGTGAAAGCTTGCTTTTCCTACCTTAGAAGTGTCTGAAATCAGAACTGCATGAACCATCTTATTTCTGAATAATTACTGCATAGCGCACCTGGTAGTGTGCTAAGACATGTGGTGATGATGATGATGATGATAATAATAATAATAATAATAATTTTTGACCCTGAAAATATAAGTAGCAAGTGGTATTGCAGGTTTTCAGGAAGCATTTGCTGTGGTGACATGATATATCTGAGGGGCTTCCTATTCTGAAATGGCTTTCAGGTACATGAAAGGATCTGTTCTGTAGAGCCAGCTTTGTATGTAAACATAGAAACTTGAAAAATTTGGTGTTCTTTTCTGAAATTAAACTTGGAGGATATAATTTTACCGATCAGATGGAGCTGCAGTGAGATTAAAGCAGTTGATTTCATTTGCAACATGTATTCAAGAAAAGAAAAGATACTGAATCGAAACTCTGAAAAGCCATGTGTGCTTTACAAAACAGCTACAACTTGGCAGATAGTGGGTTTGGTCCATTTCTGAAAGTAGATAGTGCCTGAAACTGTAGAGATTTGAGGATGTGGAATGCTACAGTCCATGAAATTGTAGTGTATAAACACGTGGAGATCTAAGCTGTTGTCCAGAAAAAAATTTTGTTGGGCCTTACAATTAGCGAAAGAGACACACTCTTACTTATAGGGTGGAAAAAGCTTACATCAGTACTTACATTTGCAAACCTTAGCTGAGTTTACCTAGTATGGAAAAAAATCAGGGACTCCAATACAACTGTCATAAGGTTACTCTTAAATGTAATGAGAATTCCTCAGGCTTAATGTGGTGTGTAATGTGCAGAGTTTTTAACATTTTTGTTTGTTTGTTTGGGGTTTTAGTTGGTTGGTTTTTGTTTTTGTTTCAATATCAGCTGTGCATTGTCCAGTGTCCTGACAGAACAGTAGTTTTAGTAATATTGTGGGAATCCACTGCCACAAAAGAAAAGTTTATTTGTTTCCAGAGAGCAATTTTATAACTTGTGAGGCAAGCAGGACTTAACTCTTACGATCAAGTAGGGAATTGGGACAGATGTTACAAGAAAAAACCTTAGGCAAGATAACACCTGTTACTAGATAAATATGTAAATGTGCCTGACAACTTTCAGAGAACACTTGTAAGACACAGCCTGATAACATCTGCCTTTGGTAAAGAAGAATTCAGCCAGGGCAGTAACAGAAATCAAAGTACAAAAGCTAAAAGCTAGGTGGCTTCAGTTTTTTAAAAAAACCTAAACACAAACCAAACCAAACTCCCCCCCCCAATAAAACAGCAGAAAATCCCACTAACTAGAATGGATTCTCCAAGAAAAAATACTGCAAGAGTGTGGGAGAAGGCCATAGTATCCTCATTATGTGTGGAATAAAACTTGTCCAGTTTCCATCTCCTGCAAAGGAAAATAATTGTGAGAAGAGAGCTTAATTATGAATTTTTCTTTTATTTAGGAAACTTCTTTCAACTTACAGGATAAACAGTGGTGATGGAGGACAAAGGACAGAAACACTCACACAACACATTTCTGTTGTGAAACATTTTTTCCAAAGCAGGCTGTTTTCTTTAAAAAACTTGGATCCTTGAAAGGTGCCACTTGATTTGACTTGAGTATAAGCATAGAATCTGCAGGGTCTGGGGTCCCTTGCAATCATGCCACACTGAATTTTCCTCCTCCAGCAGCAGTAGTGCTGTTCACTGTGATCATGCCCTCAATTGTTTAGGAATAATTAATTTAGTCTGTTTGGATATATGCATTTGAAATAGTTTGAGGCTGGGAGACAAATGCAGGGGAACTGTTCATTTCATAATTTCTAACATGCAGTACAAAGGCTTATGCTGTAAAGTAGCATAAGGGGGTAGGTGAATTATTCCCAAGCACTCTTAAAAGATGATTTGGAAATACTACAGTTTCCAGCATGATATAACACATCTTCATGTGTAAGTAAGTGGACAGTCTCTCAGAGGGTCCTCTTCCTACTGTATTTTGAACAGTCAGTCTGCTTGCACAGTGTACTGAACAGCAGTTAACAAGAAAATTGTAATAAACATTTGGAGTATGAGATCAAAGCTTCCAAAGGCTTGTGGAGACTGAATGATATGTAGAAAGGAGTATTTGATGACTGACGTAGAGAAGAGAGGTCTTAAAACTAAGACAGATGAAACTTGTCCTTGAGAATTTAATTTTCATTGCACAAAGTTACTGAAATTTTTATAGGTCACTCAAGCCGAACTCCTGCAAACAAACCAAACAGAACAATCCAAAAACCAGAGCTCCAAGCCAAAACCTTAATTAATTATTTGCATGGTACTTCTAACCCTGAGCATTCCAGTTGCCATACTTGAGATTTCACAATTAAGCTATAGTAAATGGAAATTCTGTCCCAAAGACTTGAAAAATCACATTGTACTGACTTGAACAAGTTTGTCATCATAATGTTAACTTTGACTTCCATGCTTTCATTTATCATCAGTAAAAGCAAGTGAATCATAATGCTCCTTTACCTTGTGGAGTGTTTGGAGGAGCACACTAGGACAATGCAATGGGTGACAAACACCTGAGTTTCACACAGACATTAGCAGGCCACAGCATCACAGAATATTGTGTTGGAATTGACCAATGAGGACCATCAAGTCCCACTCTTGTCCCATTCAGGGACGCACAGCTGTACCCACAACCATGATTTTAGCACCAGGGTCTAACAAGCTGAGCTGATTTCAGGATCAGTATTCAGAATAAAATGTGAGTAATATACTAAAATGTAAGTCTGTGCTGAGTAGTAAGAGCAACATTATAGTGCTGAGTACTTTCTATTCAATGAGCATCAGCATCCCAAGCCACTTAAATGATTGTCTTATAGAAAGAAATTTGATTCTGTAATCAAGGCTACTGCTGCTCACAAGCTAGAAAAAACTTGTCCACCTGAGCATCTTTGCTTCTATCACAACTGAAATAAGCAAAAACATGAACAGATATGGGGAACTGGAAGAATATTTTCTTTTGCCAAGTCTTGAATCCTCCTTAGTGAAGTCTTAGATAAGGAGATCCAACTCTTTCCACTGTTACGGGCATTTTTGGCTAAAGGTGCTATAAAAGGCTCTTCCACAAGACAGAGGAACTCCTGGGAGACTGCAGCAATCTCTCTGGGATAGGAAAAGTGTGTGTACCCAGTGTGCCACAAGGAAGAGAACCCAAATTCTGAGTGCAATTATTCCTGCTTGCAAGAGATAGGAGATACAGTGAAATAGGGAGGAGGTGCTGATATTTGTCTCTGCCTAACCTGACTGTAAGAATGTCATATTATTTCACAGTCTTCAAAACTTACATATGAATTATAGAAAAGTTGCTAGACAATATGTCTTTCAGTGTTATTTCTCTGAATGAGGAAAAGCAGCAGTAAAGATAGCTGAAGAAAGGCAAGACATGGTGATCCCGAGGAGGGAATCTAGGTTACTAACACAGATTGATGTTGTCTCTGGAGCACTCCAGGTGCTATATTAGAGCTATATTAGCACTCCAGGTCATATATTAGAACCATTAGCTACACTGATGCTACAGCTTTTTGAGGATATTTTCTTTACATGTTTTGATTCCTTCTGAGATTGCAATTCAGTGAATGAGAACTATATATGAGCAAGATAATGCTGATATCTACTTGGCAGTTTATTCTGCACTATAGAAAAATCAAAGTGTTTTGCAAGACAGCAAGCACCTTGAAACATTTGTAAGGATGAAGGAAACAGGCACCATGCAATTCAGTTATGTTTAGGGTACTGCTAACCCCTACTGGTAGCAGAAATTTGGTTTTACTGTTGCCTGTGGCTCAGAAGCTGTTATATTAGGTTGTTTATGTTGTCATTTTTCACATGCTTTAATATCTACTTATCACTTTGAAATCGTAGCCTGAAATGCAGTGAGGGATTTTACTGTAACTTAATATAGCTTCACATGAAATTATTGAAAATCTGTGATAGCTGTGAAGTCCAAGGGAAAAATTCTGTTATACAGTTAATTAAAAATTGATTTATGATTCCTTAAAAAACAGCAAAGCTGTAACATCCAACCAGCCTTCTCTTAAAATATGGAGGAAAATAGTCTTAAAGCAAGAGTAAGTAATGTCAACCACATTATCTACATAACTACATAAGAACTCAATGGACTTCTTTTCTGAAATTTTTATTGCTTTCAGTTTAAAGAAGGGAATGTAAACACTGAATTCCAGCTTGATTCTGACACTATTACAGGAACTTGGGCCTAGAGCTCAACTTTCTTACAAGAAAACACAGTTCCAGTTTCCTCTGTGTTGTTTCTGCTCTTACAGTTGGTCAGCCACCTTCATCATTCCTCAGTTGGAGAACAAAATGTTTTAGGTATAGGGCATTTTATTTAGGGGGCATTTTCGCTTATTTTATTTATAGGGCATTTTAAATTTTTTTAATATTTGGTCTGCTTGACTTAGCCAAAGAGATGAAGGAACCTGAAATTTCCCCCAGATCACTGTGTAATTGTGCCATCTACTGCTGCATTTCTGGCATCACATTTGAATATTCTGCCTAAGTGAGAAATACCACCACGAGCAATACATAGTATTCTAGCAAAGATAATGGCCTGGCATGAGACAGAATTGTTGTGCTTCAAATGATGTGTAGCTTTAAGCGAGACACTGATCAGGTGTCTTCTGTTTCTTTAATACTGTCCTCTAATGGCAAAGTTTACAAATGCTAACATGGAACTGCATCATGTCTTTCCTTCTTTTCATGATTCAGCTCCAGAAAACAGAGGTTATATCCAATTTGCAAAGAATATGTGCCATAAATTGGTAGTCTACTGAGACTTAAATGTTAGCAAAACACTTTTTGGACGGAGAAGTCACTGAAAATCGGAAAGGAAAAGAGGGTTCCCTGCAGTATGAGACGTTTTGACTGTTGTGGTGCTTTTGACTGTGACTGGTTACCAGACTCCCACCAAGCAGCTCTGTCACTCCCCTCCTCAGTTGAACAAGGCAGGGAAAAAGTAATAAAAGGCTTGTGTGTTCAGATAAGAACAAGGAGATATCACTCAGCAATTACCATCACAGGCAAAAGCGACTTGAGGAGATTGATATAAATTCTTGCCAAGCAAATCAGTATAGTAATGAGAAATAAAAACTAAATTGTAAAACACCTTCCCCCACAATACTCCCTTCATCCTGGGCTAAATTTTAATCTCAATTATCTCTACCTTTTCCCCTCCAGTTGTGTAGGAAATGGAGACTGCAGAGGTGTAGGAAATGGAGACTGCAGTTCATCACAGTTATCTCTGCTGCTCCTTCCTCTGCAGAGGGGGTTGAGTACTCCTCACATTTTCCCCCTCCTCTGGTGTGGGGGAAGATGTATGAACATCCATGAACTTTTCCAGTGTGGGTCCTTCCCACAGGCTGCAGTTCTTCATGAACTGCTCCAGTGTGGGTCCCTTTCCACATGGTGTAGCCCTTCAGAAACAGATTGCTCCACTGGGTGACAAGTCCTGCCAGCTCACCTGCTCCAGCATGAACTCCTCTCCTTATGAGACCAGAGGTGCTGCCAGGACCCTGCTCCAGTGCAGGGTCACAGCCTCTTTAGGCATCTAACTGCTCTGACTTGGGCTCCTCCAGGTTGATCTCTGCCGCAGGTTGATCTCTGCTCCCCCATGAACTTCCAAGGGCTGCAGGGCACAGCCTGACTCACCACAGTCTTGGGGAACCTGCTCTGTCCCCTGAAGCATCTCATCCCACTCACTGACCTTGGTGGCTGAAAGATTTTTTTCTCTCAGATATTCTCAGTTTTCTTTCCCAGCTGCTATTGAGAAGCATTTTGCGCCTCTTTCCACTACATTATTGCAGTGGTGTTACCATTGCAGCTGTTGGACTTGTCCTTTGCCAGTGGTGCAGTGACAGTGGCTGTCTTATAGCAAGCTGGAACCAATTTTGTTGGATATATGTGGAGCTCCTAGCAGCTGCTCACAGCCTCTCACAGAAACCACGCCTCTACAGTCCTGCTACCAAAACCTTGGTAGCCATGCCAACCAAACAAAATGTAATTAAAATAATTCATATAACACTTTCTGTAGGACAGATACTCACCTCTACTCCCAATTCCGACTCTTTTTACTAGATTATATTATTTTGGATTTAATTAGGGGATCAATGTGATCCTCTTACTACCTGTCTGCTATAGGGTAGTGCCCAGTCTGCTGTCAAATTAGAATGGTTCTAGGTGCTGTCTTGCATTCTAAAAGTCTAGGATGTTAAGATTTTTTTGTTGGCATGTAAGTAGAGCTTTAAACCTCTAGGACCACTCTTTTCTGTTGACAGTGGCATCTGTTTCTTCTGATGTACATTTGGGGTTTTTTGGCCACTTTCTTCTTCATCCTTCTAGACTGAATATTACAAGCCTTTTATTATTCTTATTGCCTTTTCCAGCTGGTTCACATTCTTTCTTGAATGAGTGCCCAGAACTGGGCATGACTCTCTAGCTGAGGGCAACTCAGTCACTTAAATTAATGAAGAAGTTCACACAGTTGACAAAATCTATTCCAATTATGCATTTCCTCTTGGGTCACAAAATACACTGGTTAACCCCTAGATCTCTTTCTGCAGCTCCAGCTATGCATAGAGTAATATGTTTTCCTGTGTCTGAATGGATTACCTCTAAATGTATAGCTTGGCATTTGCCGTTATTGAGCAGTGCCTTATTTCTGTTGCAGTCAGTAAGAATTCAGTTAACTATGATTTGGAATTCTAACTCTGCTCCTTATTGATATTACCTGTAATAAATTTTGTTACCATACCTATTGTTTCTTTCAACAAGGTTGGTAAAGAAATATGGAATAGTTTTGGGCTTGGGATAGACTCTTGTAAAACCTCACTCCATACCCTGATCCGGCTTGTCAATAATCTGCTGATACTTCTGCTATTCAACTTGTCCCACATCCCGCTTTCTCTTAACTTGCTTTTTTAATTCTTACAAGAAAATAATCTGGAACGGCTTTGTAATCAAAGCTTAAAGTCAAGGTATTAACACATACTTTACTCCCCATTCAGGAGGATCTATGCCCTGAAAGGAAGAGAAGTGCAAATAATGTGATGCTATTTGCACCTCTGTGGTGTTTGAGCTTTGTTGTTCTTTTGTTCTTTTTTTTTCAGAGGTAAACTCCACCCTCTCTTTTCTCCTGTTTAAAAGTTGTCACCAAGTGTTTTTTCTGTTGTCTTGTCAGTTTTTAGAGCTTGTCCAGGTGTTTTAGAAACCTGAAGCATAACTTTTGACTTGTTCTTGAATTGCTTCCTTTGGCCTTTTACAAACACTTGTTTTAGGACTGCAAGGTGGGCCAATAAGCTGCCCATTGCTGGCAAGGAGGCAGGTTCCTCTCCTCTGCCCTCAGCTTGAGTGGTCTGTGAGGTTGGCTCCACTATTCACAGAGACACTGGCCTCAGTCTGTGCAATAGTGTATTTCAGCAGCACTGCCAGCTTCAAAACATCCAACATGCTCTTTGCCCTGCTGGAGTTTTTACCTTTCTGTCACTTGGATTGGTCATGTTAAACACTGGTCATGTTAAACCCTTCCCCAAGTGAGGAAGGAGGCAAATTGGTATTGAATATGTCAGTCACTGAGAACTGCAGAGCGGTTCTTCCTTTTCACTGTATATAAAGGCAGCTCTTTTGGTGCTTGTCTTTGTATTGAATTACTTACCAAATAAGTTTAATTTATCCTTAAATCTTCAAAGAATGACCTTTCTATATTTTCTTCTCTTTTTGTCTCTTTTAAATTACTAGTGGTAATAAGGAATAATATAAGCTAATTTCTACTGTGGGTTGTCTTTTTGAAATCACTGAAAAACTGAAGTAACCAAGTTGATGTTTCCCAAGCCTTACTTGTCTTTCCACTGAACTGTGATAATTTGCACCCATGCCCTTTAAAGGTCACCAGCTCTACTCATTCCCTTCTCTTATCTAGACATCCATCCCGCTAGAGCTCAGCAGCCATGCTGTAAAGTTATAGAAGTCTGCTTACCTAAAGGCTATTGATTTTTTCCCATGCCTTCCTTCCTAAGAACCAGAAATGTTATTTTTATCTTCATCTAAGTCGCTTTGTCACTTTCCACCTTTATTCTCTGTCACTTTGAAACAGTTTCTTTCTCATATTTGTATTTAAATTCCCCCCCCCCCCCCCCCCCCCCCAGCTTTGTTTGGGAAGACCTAGCCTATATCCTGCTCTTTTCTACAGTTAAACATGGAAATTGCACACTATCATCATATTTGTGCCTGGGTGACACTGCTAGTGGTCACAGAAAGCACTGTGACAACTAGCAGTGTGAACTTTGACCTTGCCAGCCAAATGAATATTAAATTTTTTTGGCATCATCTTTTTTGTTTTTAGCTTGTATTATTTAGCACTTTTTGGTTACTTGGCCTGTTCCATAATTTGGATGTAAAGCAAGTATGCATATTTGTGATATTATAAAGCTCCAATTTTTATTGGTGTTTTTTTCTAAAAAAAAGAGACATATTGTACTAGATTTCCCATCCAGCAGGTATCAAGTCATAATCTATACAGTAGCGTTCTATACCATTGTGTTTATTTTTCACATAATATAAATAGAATTGTCCTTTTATTTTTTCAGGGCCCAATGTCAAATCTGTTTGTAACAGAGTACTAAAGAATATTGCACTGGAAAAAGGCGAATATATGACTGAATTATTTCCTTGTTTGTGTAAAATGTGTTTAAAGGATATCTTGTTATTGCTGTGGAGTAAGAAGGGCAGAAAAATAGGTATTCATGTTTCCTGCAAATTCCACACAAGCAATGAAAAAGAAATAAAAGAATATTCAGCTGTTCACTTCATGATTTTGAATTCAGCTACTGTTATCAAGTGCAGGAGTATAATTTGCAGAGTTTGGAAAGCCCAGTGCTCTCCCAGACAAAGATGTGGTAAGCCTGTCCCTATGGCTACAGAAGTCAGAGTGGCTGGAAATAAAAGTATTTAAAACATGAAGCACAGAAGCCCCTCTGTCCTTGCTATCTACTACATAGCAAACTAATCTATATAAATTATAGACAGCACTGTTTTTTAATATAATCGGGATATATACAGATATAAATAAATTTATGTATATATAAAAATATACATGTTTATCTTGACTACATGAAAAAACGGTCCTGCATTTGATTTGTATTAGTGACTTTGCTCTTTATACCCAGGGTCTGGATACAAAGCCATCTTAAAAAACCCCACAGGTGTTAGAATTCAGAGAGAATGCTTTTTTTATAGAAACATGTCCTTCTAATAACTTTCCTGGTTTGGATATTTTTTAATTTCTTGTGAAACCATTGGAATATCTTTACATGAAACTGCTGTATGCAAAAGTGTATTGAAATCTGTAATGTTATTCACTTGTGCAGCAATGGAGGCAAGGTGGGAAGGGAAGAATAAAGGAATGGACATTTGTATTATGTGTATTATGCATGGATGTGTTTGTGCATTACATTCATGTTTGTGTCAAGGAGTGCTTCTGTGTCTTCTGGGAACTGTAATCTCAAACCCCCTTAAAAAACAGGAAGAAATCTGGGAATTGCTAGAGCAGCAAAGTGTGTACATATGTTAATATGTTAAATTCATACTAATTTGAATGATGGCTTTCATAAAGACACAACTAGAAAATCGTCAGGACACTCACTGAGGAAGAAGCAAAAGCTCAGAAAATAGGCTGACTGAAGTGCTGATGTATGTTTTTCTTTAGCAGTGTATTGGCTTTTCCCTGCCTTCTCTAAAACTGTATTTTGTCATGTCTGCTGACTGCCAAGATATATATTAAGCAAAGTAGAGAAAATATGGAAGTGGCTCAGTTGAACCTATCAATAAGCTTTTAGTGGCTTCAGCAGATGAAGGGATTTTTTTTTTTCCCCCATTCATCTAGATCAAATAAAACTAATATATTTTCTAGTCATCATGAAGCATGCCTAGAAACTCACTGCATTTCAAGACATGAGCAGATTTTTTCTAACTTGCTAGAAACTTTTTTTTAGTTAAAAGATCTTTGAGTTTCTGTTACCAAGGGTTACCTATGAGAGTTTATTTCAGTTCTTGTTTGTTTCTCTAGTTGTTCATTTTGCTTCATTTTAGCAAGCAAGTAGTAGTTGAAAGTGTTATGGTGGTGCAGTTGGGATAACATGAGCTTGCTTTCTTTTAACACTTAGCCTACATGACAGTTGTCTCTCAATCTGTTCACTCTTAATCACCTGCTTCATACAGAGAAACAGCAGAAAATTACATACTGCTTTGTACATGAGCATGCATGGGTGTGAAACCCACATTCTCACTTCTAACATGCAGCCACTTTTTGTCTTTGAGCAAAGGCAACCTGTTGAATATCTATGATTTCTTCCACTTCATTTATTTGCCAATTGCTCTCCATAACTGAATGAGGATATGAATCTGTGCATAGAATTTTTCTGGCTGTTCAGACTCTTAATTTCAAAATAGCTAGGTATATACAAAATTCCCTCCCTCATAATTTTAAAATAGACATTGAGAGTGTTTGCGCGGGGATATGTTTCTCTGTATCTGTCAATGAGAGCTGAATTACAGAGCACGTTGCTCACTTCAAAAGACAATAGATACACTAAGGTGATAAGTTTACAGACCTTTTGCCTCGGCAGTAGTTTCTTAGACCGTTTCACTAGTGCTAGAAGGCTAGGAAATGAGAAATGTTTTGGTTGATCTTTTAATAAAAATGACATCTGGTTTAGTGGAAATTAATACAATTGTTCTGTGAGCTGAAAAATTTATAAGTCCACAAGCTGGTGAAACTGTGAGTCAAATCTTAAACCACTTAAGAAGGTTGTTGCTTTTCCTTTTGAACTTCATGTGGTCAGCCTTTCACCTCCAGCTTGTCACTTAAATAGAAATAAGTCCTTTCTGCTGCCCTAAAATTCAAAGTTTTGGTGTTTCTGTATTGACACAAAAGAGGTCACAGCAGTGTGAGCAGCCCTGGCTTAACAGAACCTTTTAGAACTGGTGACCAGTAAGTTATTCTGAGCTCTGGGCTCTTAGATTTGGTTCTTCAAATCTAAGAGGGATTTGCCTTGAAGGAAAAGGCACTTCCATTTCCAAAGCAATCAGATTAAACTGTTCCAGTTTAGACTGTGCTTGAAGCTTGAAAAGTAAGATGGCCAACCTTCCTAAATTTATAGGCCACATGTTGAAACTGCCCATTTGCCATGGACCAGTGACACAGGCATAACAGGTCGCTCAAAGCTATTTTTAGCTTCAGCTCCGGGGCCATCTCACAAGAGGGAACAGCAATTGTTGCTTCCTTTCCTGGTGGGCCTTCCTCTTGCATATACTGCCCAGGTGTCAGAGTTGGGTGTGTTGGTGCCAGTCCTGGGAGCCTGGTTTTCTTGCTTCTGAGGTTGTTTGCCCAGCTGGGGTTGCTCTTTGGTTCTGTTAAGTAGCCATTGCCCTTCTTTTCTGGTGTTTTGGAGGAGGGAGAGTAAAATGGGGAACTTAGTGATGATATAGACTGGTTACCCGTTGTTTAAGTATTGATGTTAGTAGAAGCTGACGTGGAAAATATAAGTAAAACTTACTCTAGTAGACGTCTAGGTGTTTTTTTTCTTTATTTTGTTGTTTATTATAATGGGTTGTATTATCACTCTTTTTTTGACCGGCTTTTGCAAGCATTCTGGTTGGTAACTCAGTTTGCTCCTTTCTTATCAAGAAAGATAGAATACCTGAAAGTGTGTAGGAAAGCATTAGCAAGAAGTTCAAGGAGTAGGTGAGATGTTGCAGCTGTGCAATTGCACACTCGTGGGCTGTACTGATGATCTGTACTGTGTGCATCCTGTGTGACAGTGCGGAGTTACAATGTTCGTGCCTAATTTCTCTCCCTGATGCTGAAGGAAAGAGTACAAGTTGTTCAGGACATCGAGATACCCTCATTGTATCTTCCTTCTGAATGCTGCCACAAAAAAACATGGACAGCTTGGGACAGCATTGCTTGGAAGTGGTCCATAAACACTGAAAGTGCCCAGTGTGACTTCTCAGCTCACAAGCAGGAGACTTTGATTTATGAAAAAGACTGAAATACAAATGGAAACAAATTCATGAAGTGAAATGTCCTGAACTTTGGCTCTCTTCATTTTTCATGGAGTGCATTAGTTTTTTGTATAAAGGGTACTTTGTGTCCAGGTTAACAGAGGAGATGACCAAGTGCACAGAGTGATTACCCCATCATGAACTAACTTTCAGTTAGTTATTTATGATAATCAACCTTTCTTGCTCACTTTGATGAAGTTATTGCTAAGCTCTTTTGTTGTTTTTTGTGTCTGCCATGGGTAAAGTGGAAATGCAAAGCATAGTTTAGATTTTCCCTGTTTTCTGGATGGATACTAATTACTTTTTCTCTGGTGTTGGTTATTTTAAGTATCTGAATCTGTCTTTGATGCTGACAACTAGTGTCAGAATTAAATCCTAAGAAGTCAAACAAATATTCTGAAAAATATGGTAGCCCTTAGACCTTTAAATAGAGGGTGCCTGGTGCCCTCACTAGATTTTCATTTGTCTGTTCTGCCTTTGGTGTTATTAAAAAGCAGCTTACTTGAACATCTGCATATCAGCCAGTCATTCACAGAGTACCTGATCTGATCATACCTAGAGACAAAGCCACCCTGCTTCTTGGGTGGCTGGTATGGTAGAGGTGAAGAGAGCAATCTGTAGTTAATGCTCTGTAAGGGCTAATGGACATTGTCTGATCTTGGAAGAAAGTATTCTTTTAATTAAGAAAAATCTATTGGATTTTTAGACAGCCAGTTTAAATAAAATTCATCTTTTTTCTCATGAATGGGCAAAAAAAATGGAGTAAACAGCCTTTGTGTCTTCTTTCCCCAAAGAATAGAAATGGTTTTTATAATCTGAGAGAAACAAAGTGAAATTCAAGCAGAAGGAAAGTGACATGCTACAATACATGCTCAGTCTTCTCAGTGTTGTTCTCTCTTGTGATAAAAGGGTCCAGATCATACAAAAATTTGAATAAGCACTAAGGGAGAAGGCTTGGTCATGCAAATTAGCTGCTATATTATTCTAAAATTATTTGAGCTGTGTGCACTGTAGACAATTTGTTCTTCACCTAAAGCAGCCTCATGACCTGCAATGACTAGGATTTGAATATTATAATCTGAATTTACTTAACAAGATAATTAAATATTTAAAGTCAGTCAAAGAGAGGATAGGATGGATTATCTCTCAACATTTGCAGATTTCTCCCCTTCTATTTGCATGCATGGCTGAAAATTCTTAAATTTTTCGCTAGAGCTCTCTTTCAGATTTCATACCTGAGCTTTTTCTTGTCCTAGAACTGAAGGAAAAGAAATTATGAAATGCTGAATAAGATGGAATGCTTTTAGTATTCATTGCACTGTAGAAAAGCACTCATAAAAGTTAATTAAGCTCAGGAAAAAGACAGTAAGATAATTAAGATTAAGCCTAATTTTGCACGGCAGGAATTCTGTGATGTTTTTCAAGGGACATCATGTAGAGAAACTCCAGGCTTTCAGTCAGATTCTCAGAAGATTGTTACAGATGATGTTAAATAGCAAGGCAGACTAATTTGATGAGGTATATGTTTTCTTTTACATTGCTTTAGAAGTAAAATTTTGCCATAAACCTAAACAAGGACTAAATGCACAGTTTATTATTACTGGCAGTGAGGTGTCTAAGAGAATCTCTTGCTGGAAACCAGCAATTATTAACACAAAAAACCCTGGATTCATTTGTTGCTTCCTCTGCCAGACTAAAGTCTGCCATGCTGTACTACAGTCTATTATGTTCCAGAAAGCAATGAGTAGGATCTTTTGTTTAAATCAGGCATGAAGCAAATAAATGTGATCACTTTTCACAATGATCACTTTCTTCCCATTGTGCACCTTATGCGTAATCTGTAGTATCCCATCAGCTGGCAGTGTAGCTTTCCAATACTCTTAGATAAAGAAAATCCATACAAAACCTAATTACCATCTTATCCACTTCAAATTTTTATTGCTAGGTACACTAGAAATCTTAGAAATGAAAATGAGGAATAAATTACATGGAACTGTGGATTCTGGTTTCTTTCTTTTTTTAAATGCTTCTACTAATTGAGTGTGGAGCAAATTAGTCTCATTTCTTATTAAGCTCAAATCAATTGTTTAGACACCAGTGCTATATTCTGTATGTCTAGGCTCATGCACCAGAACTGTCAAAACTCTCTATATTCTAGGTTATTGATCCTCAGAAATATTTTATAGTTTCTTTAATATATTCCATCCAGTAACATTTGAAAATATTGAATTGATGTTTTCTTCTGTAATTGAAGGCCTTGGATTTTTGTTTGTTTGTTTATTTGTTTTGTTTGTTTTGTTGTTGTTGTTGTTGTTTTGGTATTTATGTACCTTTCATAGGGAAAGAAGTAAGCTGATAGATATTGTGGGGATTTTTTGTTGATTTTTAAAAAATACCAAAATTATATAAAGCTGTATGTACTAGAAAATATTTTCCCTCATATCTGCTCAGAGAGTAACAACAAAAGATCAAACAAACATGAATAAAAATTCTTTTTAAAAAATCGACTGGAATACATAAGAATTTGAAAATGTAATGATGTGATGATGAATAATGAGCAGGTTTAATACATGGTGCATGCATGTCAAAAAGATAGGAAAAACTGAACAACCCTGAGGCAGATTAAATCCTCCCTGTGACGCCAGTATTGTGTCATGGATGTAGATTGCAATCAAATAATGTGACACATCTGCATGTCCTTCTCAAATCTCATATATGGAAGTTTCATAATACTGCTTTGGCTGGCAGTTTATGTTCTTGGTTTCATGGTTTCATGTAACTTTTACCTGTCATCCTAAAAATATTTTTAGTTGTCAGTCTTAGGGAAAACCTTGAAAACACCACTGAAAAGATTTCCTAAGGAAGGAAGTAGGTTTTTGGCCAAAGGCATCTCCCTGGCATTTACCTTTCTGTAAAGGGGAGTTATTGTAAAGATGGGGACAGACTTTTTAATAGGGCCTGTAGCATTAAGGCAAGGGATAATGGTTTTAAACTGAAATAGTTTAAAATTAAGACTCTGTGTAAGGAAAATATTTTTTCAATGAGACAAAGCATTTCTTAAAGAACCCAAGCATTAATTCATTTTAACTTGTAAAATAAAAGGTTCTACCTGCAAAATCTCTAAAATTAATTTGGTGTTTCACAAGTCAGAGCCATCATTTTTACAGAATTAACTATATACTTCAGATAAGGCAAAAAAAGTAGACTTAAGTATTAAAAAAGGAACAAACTGCTGCTGGATGAGCTTCTCCACAAAGCAGAGTCTTCATATGCTTACATCAGTGGATAGAACAACACAAGCCTCTGTGCTTATTCAGTGCTTTGAAATCCTACTAAAAGTGTTGGATCCTTTGTTTCAGTAATTTGTCCACCATTTTTAAAGTTCACTTATTTTAATATCCCTCCTTGCTTTGGACTGGTTATAAGTAGGCTGGTTTGGAAGGTGTAGTGTGATTTTTTGTAGCAGCTGTGTTGAAAGCCAAAATGTGTTTGCCTTCAAGGAAGAGCTGGATCTGATGATCCTTAGGAGTCCCTTCACCTCGGGTTATTCTGTGAGTCTCTGATTCTCTGATTCAGGAGCAGTGCTCCTAAGGCAAATGTGCTCACTTTTGAAGTGCAAAATGAGTGTACAAACCTAGCTGAGCAGTTCTGGTTTTTATATATATCCTTCAAGTGCTAATATTTTAAGGTCCTTTGTGTGTGCACACTTCATGCCCTTTTAGTCTTGTTGCTGATTATTGTAATATCTCTTTTATTCTCTTAACACAACAGAACACAGTTAGATAAAGCTACAGTACCTTGTATACATTTATTGTGTTAAAAGTTTTGTATTGTATTTTAGTAAAACTTGTGTTGACATCACCATCCTTATTCTTTTAAACTCAGCGAAAAACCTCAGCCTGCTATTTGGCAACTAAACTTTTCTTTGAATCTGAAAGCTTTCCCTTTTATCTTAACACAGAATGAGGTTTGTGGGTTATTTGAAGTTAGACTTTTTTTAAAAATAGCTTTTTTCCTTACCTTTTTTTGGAATTTGTTTTGTTGGGTTTTGTTTGTTTGTTTGTCTGTTTGGGTTTTTTGGTGGATATATAATGTTTTTGAGGATGTCTAAATTGATGCTGGCTACTTACTAGTGCAGATGTTTTTTCTGGGTTGCTGATTCTCGGTGTATTTCATGGCTGCATATGCTCATAATGAGTGGATATATTTATGGTTTTGAAATAATATGTACACATTCACTTAATCTGAAACCTAAACAAATCAAACTCCATAAAGTTTTCTGTTTCGTATATGCAGCTCTTTTCCAGGACATAATTTATCCTCAGAATTTTTTTTTTACTCACGGGATGCCTGGATGGTTTTTTGTCACCATTTCAATTCACGCTCTATTACAGGAGCACAGAACGGGTCAGGGTGTAAGAGTCCACAGTGAGTCATGTGGTCCAACCTCCTCCTCAAGCAGGACTACCCCACAGCACATGACACAGGACTGTGTCCAGACAGTTCTTAAATTTCTCTGGTCCAGAGGGGGAGTCCACAACCTCTCTGGACAGTATGTCTGACTCAGATTTTGTGTCCTATACAGGCTTGTGTCTTGGCACTGAATGTTTTATTGAGACTTTGTAAATCAGAATTCATGTGTAGTTTTTTTTTTCAAGGCTGGCTTGACACATTTATTTGCTTCATGCAGCTGTTAAAAGGTTAAAATTCTAGCTGCTGACTCAAAAGCTTTGGCTTTTGGCTGGCTGTGGTGCTGTGATAGAGTGATATGACTGAATTCCTGGCTGTGGGGTGTAAACATGCTGCTAGCAAACAGCCATCTGTTGTCAAAAGCACTCGGTTCTAAAGTGTTGCAAACACTTGTCTTGGGTTTATGCAGAACATCCGCAGGTCACCATCTTCCTCAAAATCTGAATGAAGCCTCTGTTGTAGTGTTTGGAATACTTTTGCTGTGGTGGTGATAAGGGTGGTCATGATCAGCCTCGCTCTCAGGCAGAGAGTGTGTGTTACACTCACAGCAGAAACAGTACAGGGAACTCACATGTGTTCATGTTTGCTGCTAAGGTAGTGGCATGTGGTTAGTAGAATTTGTTTGTGTCAAAGGCTTGGCCATATCACTTGGTGTTGCCCTGCTCCTCCCCCAAGAATGAGTAAACATGAATCAGTTTCTGAAAGCTCTGGATGCCTACCCTCTTTCAAATCACATTGAAATCAGATCAGCAGTATTTTATCATAGCATGTTGGGTAGATCCCTACTGACTTCATATTTTGACTTACTAGGTTGCAAGTTAAAAAGGGGTTATGTGTTTAATGGCTGAGAAGCAGATTTGTATTTCTGTTTTACTCATTTGCTGTGCTATTCTGGCATGCAGAGCACTTGACAAGTCTGTCAGTCAATGAAGTACTCTATTTCTCTCTCCCTGAAACTGGGAATGCTCTCAATTTCCAAGAAACATTTGGCTTTTGCTGCTTTTGCTGTGTTTCCTGGAATGTGTCACAACTGTATGCTGCATATCTTTGGTCATGTTTGGCAAATATCTGTAGTAGGCTTAACTTAAAAGTCAAATCCACCCAGAGCTGGTTGGCTATCCCTAATCAGCTTAAAATAATTTCACAAAGGATTCTGTATCTCAAGGACTTCAACGCTTTAATGTCCAGTGACAGATTTTGCACTTGATGATCTTAGATACTTCAGAACGTTCAGTAGCCGATCCTTCTTAGAATATTTGATGCAAATAGTCATAGAATATTAGTTTTGTTTAATCATCTTTATTTTTGTTTTACTTTGTTTTTGTTCTCTCTGAAGTGGTGGAACTAGTTCAGTTCATTTGGTTTATCTCTGTTTTCTGCTTTCCCAGGTGGTGCAGATCCTCTTGGCCTGCTGTAGAACCATTTTAGGTCTAAAATGGTAGTTTTACATAAAAAGCGTAGTGTTCATCTCTGGCACTGTTTGCTGTACAAACCTTGTGAAGTGAGAACATTACATTTTCAGACCATTACCAGAAGGTTTCTTTGGAGCACTCTTTTGTGACTGGAATCTGTATTAAAAATGTGTTCTTAACCTTTCAAACTCTGACTTATGTGTCCATGACCCTCATTCCCCTTTTTCTGAATATTTCTTTGACACAAATGACTTAACAGAAATTACTCATATTTCCTTTTTCCATTTGATTTTTCCCATTCCTCTCATATCACAAAAGGAATCAGTGGTCTGGATGCTGTATTGCTTAGTGTTTTTATCTGGTTTAGTGTGCTTATTGGCAGTATGCTCTGGTTCTGTAAATCTGTCATAATAATCTGTACCACCTTTGCAGAGATCCCCATGGATACTGTGGGCCCTCGCAGAATGTGCTGAGTGCTGGTGGCTTTGCCTGAGTGTCTGTTCGTGTATCATATGGTTTATGTCCTTGTCCTGCCTAAAATTTTAGCATCCTCACCAGAATTTTCCTAATGCTGCATATGTATAATTTTATCTTTTCTCCCCTCTTTTGTAGCTTTTTTTTTAGCTTCATGGTTTTACTCATGCCCCACTGACTGCTTGGCATTCAGCTGACTCTGCCTACTAATGCCTTGTCTTTGCATCTGTTACTAGTCTGAATTCTAGAAACCATTTCTTTCTGCTATTTTGCATTGCATTACAGTCATAAAGTGCAGGAACTTTTCTCGCAGATGCTGTTTTGCTTTCAGAGTGTGTGATTTTTTTCTTTACTGCAAGCTTTAGCACACTGACACAGCTGCCATGTGGCCCAGTAGGCAGGGCATTTTTCATGTTCTTTAGACTGGCTCAAGTCATTAATTTTGTTCATCTCTCTAATTTTGCATTTATGCACTTCTTTTTTACATAGCTTCTACTTTATTTTTGCTTTTTCTCTATGATTAATGCATATCCTCTGCCGATGTGTTTCATGCTATTAAAAAAAAGCTTTCAGCTTGTTTTGGAATAAAAAGTGTTCTTGGTACTCTAATAGTCGATGTATTTATCTCATGTCTGAGGCAGATCTTGTACTTGTGAATATCTCTTAGTTTGCTTTCATTTTTCCCCCCCCAGTTCAATGAAATATTCACATTGTTTTAATCTGCAGTATTTCAAACTGTTTAATCCATAGGACCTTTTAATTTGTTTTGTTGGTGAAAAGATTCTGCAACCCAGCTGTGTTCTCCCCTTGCTTCTTGTCTCAATATACTCTCCTAGTTTTAAAAATATGCAAGGTTATTTCTAATTTGTGAAATCTTGCTCAGTCTTCAAATGTAAATGAAAAACCATCAAAGGTCTTGTAATAATTGAGACCTCATTACTTTTCTCTCTCTCTTTTTTTATTTTTTTCCCCGTAAAGTCTTAACTTCATGCTTCCTATTGCAAAACTCCTAATCTTAACACATGGAACTTTTGCTACCAGCAAATTGCAGTACTGGGTGTTTTTTCCTTTCCTATCGCAGGCACTAAAATTATTCTTAGGATTGTTTTTGTGGGTCAAGCTAGAGACCTCAGATGTCAAGAACTTCCTCCAAATTGGAAATGTTTCTGGTTTACTTGCATGTCTAGCAAAGAAACAATACAGCTTAATAATGCTCTTGGGGGCTATTTTTAGGTAGAAAAACAAGTCTTATGGAGAAAGAAGCTGATACAGGCTTCAATTCCTGTATTGAATTCCTGAAATGAGAGGACTGTTCTAGTAAGAGTATGCACTTCTTTTCTGAGAATTTATTTGCATGTATTCTTGTTTAAAAGCAGTTTACTTGAAAGCTCTCTAATGCATAATTAAGATAAAGATGAGGAAGTACATAAAGATCAGGAAGAAGTGTAAATTCAAACACTATCAACATATTTTTGTCTGGAGCTCAATAAACCTTTTATAGTATGTTACATTATAGCATCAACTAATTGCTTGATTTCCAGCCTGAAAAAATTTGGAAGGAGCACCACTGCCATTAAGGTTATTTTCTCCTCTGTGGCTGTATATTCAGATCTTGAAGCAAAAGTATAGAAATGTAATTAATTCTTTTTATAATAGTGAAGATATACAAAAACATGTCTTTTCTCTAGGTCATTGACAAAATGTTGCTCCTTCATATGGCCCACTTATTATGCATGATTGTAACTCTGATTAGTTAAACTTGTAATTTTTCTGTTATTTTTTCTTCTGAGTGCCTAGCATTACTGTTAGTAAAATGATGACTTCAATGAGTTAGGGATTTTTTTAAGAAAAAAGAGTGCTATGTCTATATATATCAGAAAACATTTAAGATGAGTTTCAGTAAGAAGGTATTCTCCTTCTAATCTATATAAGATCACACTATTATCATGAAGTTTCCATATATAAATATTGACAGTGTGACTTTTCTTTTAAATAAATCTGTCCCTGCAGCATTTCTTTAGCTTTTGCAGTCATTTCCACTATGTGAAAATGTAACCAGGAGTGTGTTTTCTCTGAGATGTTGTCTTTTATGCAAATGACACCAGAAATTTCAGGCTGAAGCATGAATGTCTGCTGATTTACCTCCCACTGTGATGATTTATTAAATTGCAAAATGAAATGCATCATTGCTAATGAAAGTGACTCCATTTGAATAATAATTAAAAACCTGAAACCTGTATTTTCATCAGAACTGGACAATTTCTTCCCCTGAAGTCTAATAAAACAAATCCATCTTTACTTCCTTGCTGGCTGGCACTTTGTTTGCATATGAAGCAAGAGTAATATTTGTTCTGCATATATGTGTATTTTACCAGCCCGCATGCACATTAAGGCAGTTGTATGTGTTAGTAATTTAGATACGACACAGATTCCTGGAAATAGATGAGCTTATACTCAGACATACCTGAACCAAACAGGGTTATATCTGTTTATAACTGGAGAATTTGTGCCTAAATATTTTGTGTAATTTGGCTCTAGTTGGGCAGAACTCAGCTGTATGTAAAAGAAAGCACAATTGAACACAGTGTGAGCTCAAAGAGATGTGATTGACATGCTTGGAAAGTATAATGTGTTTCTAGAAAAAAAGTTCAGTAGAAATAAAAGGGTTTTTTTTTCCTGGAAATACCTGTTTAAATGTTTTGGGTTTTTTTGTTTTTTTTTTTTATAATTAATAAGGACATTTCTGATATTTGCCTTTGGGCTGGACTTGGTAGATGGATCAGGAAATTAGTGATATGGGTTTTTGTGCAGAGTGATACTTGACTGCAGGATCCCAGTGTCCAGGCAACCCAAGTACATACCTAGGCTGGTGCTGCCAAGATTTCAGTGACCAACAGTGCTTTGATGTTTACAGACTCACAGAATTAACAAGGTTGGAAAAAACCTTTAAGATAATCGAGTCCAGCACTAGATCTTACAGTTCCTTATCAACTAAAACATGGCACTGAGTGCCACATCCAGACTTTTTTTAAACACGTCCGGGGATGGTGACTCTACCACCTCTCTGGGCAGATGACTTCAGAGTGCAATCACTCTTTCAGTGCAGAATTTTTTTCTATTGTCTAACTTAAACTTCCTTTAGCGCAGCTCAAGTCTGTGTCCTCTGGTTCTGTCAGTTGTTGCCTGGGCAAAGTTACTGACCCCCACCTGGCAACAACCCTCTTTCAGGGAGTTGTAGAGTGATGAGGTCACCTCTGAGTGTCCTTTTTTCTACGCTAAACAACCCCAGCTCCCTCAGTCGTTCCTCACAGCACTTGTGTTCCAAGCCCCTCACCAGCCTTGTTGCCTCGTCTGGATGCGCTCAAGCATCTCGACATCCTTCCCAAACTGAGGGGTCAGAACTGGACACAGCACTCAAGGTGCAGCCTCACCAGGGCTGGCTAGAGGAAGGATGGCCTCACTGCTCCTGCTGGCCACACTATTCCTGACACAGGCCAGGATGCTCTTGGCCTTCTCGGCCACCAGGGCTCACTGCTGGCTCCTGTTCAGCCGGCTGTCCTCCAGTGCTCCCAGGTCCCTTTCTGCCTGGGCACTCTCCAGCCACACCGTCCCCAGCCTGTAGTGCTGCAGGGGGTTATTGTGGCCAAAATGCAGGACTTGGCACTTGGACTTCAAGTTGTTGGACTCAGCCCATCTACCCAGCCTGTCCAGGTCCTTTTGCAGAGCCCTCTTTCTCTCCGACAGATCAACATTTGCTCCCAGCTTGGTGTCATCAGCAAATTTGCTGATGGTGGACTTCATCCTCTCATCCAGATCATCAGTTAAACAGGACCAGCCCCAGCACAGACACCTGAGGGACACCACTGCTGACTGGCCCCAGCTGGATGCAGCACTGTTCACCACCACCCTCTGGGCCCGGCCATCCAGCCAGTTCCTAACCCAGCAAAGAGTGCTCCTGTCCAAGCCATGGGCTGCCAGCTTTTCCAGGAGTGTGCTGTGGGAGACAGTGTCAAAGGCCTGCTGAAGTCCAGGCAGACACATCCACAGCCTTCCCTGCCTCCACCATGTTGGTCACCTGACTAGTGAAGGGAGCTTTACACTAGATTTATAAGGGGAGGGCACCTGTCCATCCCAATTCTGCCAGTCATGTTCTGTATGCTCAGAGAAGTGCAGAGGCATTCCAGGTACTCCAGCTAGTGAGCTGGCTTTAACCAGAGCCTGGGGCCTGCCTGAGACACCTCTACACAAACACACATATTATGGAGAACACACAAGAGGAGCTAGAGATGTGTGGGTTTATCATTGGCATCATGGAGACATGTTGGGAAGGTTCCTATGACTAGTGCATTGGAATGGAAGGTTTTAGGCTTTTTAGGAAAGACATGCTAGGGAGTTGAGGAGGGGGTGTAAGTCCCCATGTCGATGACCAGCTGGAGAGTATGGAACTCTGCCTGGGGAAGGATGTGGAGCCAGCTGTGATCTTGTGGGTCAAGATTAAGGAGAAGGCAGGGACAGGATATTATGATGTGCATCTGCTGCAGACCACCTGATCAGGGGATGGTGTGGGTGAAGTGCTCTACAGGATGACAGGAGCAGCTTCACGTTTGCAAGCCCTGATCCTCATGGAGGTTTTTAATCACCTGGATTGCCTTTTGGAGGGACAACATGGCAGGGCACAAGCAGTCCCGAATTATATGATCTTTGAGGTCCATTCCAACCACTTGATGTTCTGTGATTCTATAGTTTTGATCATAATTTCATACATTTACTAAGATCCTGTGCACCTCATTACAACTTCCAGTGAGGAGTCCTTTAGAAATGGAATATCAGTTTCAGATATTTATAGCAGGTTGAAGAACAAATTCTACAAAAAGATGAGATGTTAGGAGACATCTGGAGACCCACAAGTATTATAGGTATGATTTCATTCATATTCTCATTCATAATAAGAAATCCAATAATAAGAAGTCTAAGGAAGATCTTAGAAGAAATACAGGCAGAAAGATAATCTTTGTGTGCTGATGAAGCAATGCTGATTTAGCATGGATACATGAGCAGATACTAAATATAACCAGGTTTTATGCAAATCAAAGCCCTGGTGCAGCACTCCAACAACAATTGAAAAGAACTCATTCGCCTCCAAATAACACTTAATTCCAAATACAGTTTTCTTATCAATGTAAACCAGCTAAGGTTTACATTGTACTCAGAAAAGCTGTCAAAAAACCTCACTGCATTACACTTTTTTCTAGCTACCATGTTTCTTCTTTCTACTATTACATTTAGTTAAAAAGAAGTCACTGTGATTTTTATAACTTCATTTGAATGGATAAAACATTTGTATTAGAAAATAATAGACATGAAAAGACAAATACTGGTCACTTGTGAGTGTATTGAGCATGGTATGCAGCTAAGGAATGATAAAATTGACAGGAAGTATTAATTATTGCTTGCTAATAAGAATCTTTAAATAACATTGTCTTAAGCTCATTCTTTGCTATGACATCAGTATTGCTGTACTACTAATGTTAAATGAAAGTCAGAATGTGTTATGTGTGGGACCTTTTGGGGAATGCATCAGGTTGATTTGAAATTTTTTGGCAATGTAAATAGGAATTTGCCTTCAATGACAGAATGAAAAATGGTCAATGTCCTTTTGGCAAAGAGTAGCCTACTTAATGTTATTTAAACATATTCATTGACAAAAATCTTTTATTTTGGTAGCGAAATTTATTAATTGAGGGAATGAAAGGAAAATAAATATTTTGTGTCTAAAATCCAGTTATCAGAAGAGAAGTAACACCTGAAAAAATTCACCTAATTATTACATTCACCAAGTCTAAATCTCCTGGGTGTTTAACAGTAAATAATAATTCAACTGTAGTCACTATGGATATGCCTGCACCACCCCAGCTTTAGTAATGACAAAATGTCATCTGTTTTTAACAGAAAGGTGCATTAAAGGAAAAGCACTATTAGAAAATATATCCTGGATGACATTCATGGCACCAGTGAACTGCATTAAGGCAGTGCAGTAATTAAAAATTCACTTCAGAGGAGCTTATTATTCCTTAATTCACAGTTACTCCATCTATCAAGGGTCTCCTGGACCCAGGCATTATGAAAACATGATACCTCCATTACTTGCTCAATTTTTGACTTAAATCTTCAAAGGAGATGTAAAACTTTCACAAACCATACAGATAAAAATAATGAATAAGATAGACTTAGGCAGCATTTAGAATTCAAATAATTAGGCCACAGTGGATACTTTCAAAATATTAGCAGCTATGCCAATATAAAAGAAAAATCCTCATTAAGTTGTGTGCCAGGTTTTACAAAAAATATTTAGTTAATCAGTCACTTTTAAAATTTTATTAGTAGTATTGTGACTTAAGTTAACTGTTTTAAGAAAATCTGCATTCAATAACAGTTATAATTCTGGAATCATGTGAACTAGAAGAAATGTATATGTAAACTTAAATATTTCCTGATGGGCGGATATTACATGCTTTTAAATATATAAATATATATATTTTTTCTTTCCTTGTGTTTATTTTAGTTAGTTTTGGGTTTTTTCCCCCTTTTCTTCTGAATTGTAGACTTCCAGCATGAAAAGTATCCTCTAGGATACTTTTACCTGGAGTGAAATGCACTTAGTTCACCACAGGGAACTGGGTTTTAGACTGATATTTTCATAAACCCATCTAATTTAATCACATAATCTTTTACAATTAGAAACAGTCAGCTTAAGAACTATCACTCTATATGCTTTTTAAAGGGTATTACCTTTTGTTTGCATTGCATTGAACATGGTATGGAGGAAGGCTGCTTGAAAAGATTGCAGAGGAACCTTGTGGTACTGAGTCACCAGGCAGTAAAAAGACAGGTGGTCATGGCCTTTCATAGCTCATCCAGAAGGCCTGATCTCCTCCTCTCCCTAGTCAAAAAAGAAATGGAAATGGTGAAGATGATTGTCTTAAAAAAGTGTAGTGGATAATCTCATATGAAGTGTTACAAAGCTGTTCAGGCTTCAGTCTGTGGGAAGAAATTTTTCTCCCAAAGCTTTACTCAGAGATCTCAGAGTAATGAAGGCTTTTAAGCCTAATGAGTTTTTTAGTCTCCCTTTGAATAGGTTAAATTGTGTTTATGCCTATGAAATATCTGGTTTCTGTTTTAGTATTATGAACATTCTGTTAGATAGGCAGAATTGAGTATAAGTGAAGACAGCTGATGTACTTTGCTAGGAGTGAAAGACGCCTATGAAAAGGGAAGGATTTAAACCTAGATCTCCAGTGATCTTAGGGATCCAAGTTATTTGGCAGGGGAAAGGATTTGCTTTACTAATGATTTTAAATTGCATGGATTAACGTGTGTCTAATGAATTTGATATATTAATCATTAATCCAATGCTATTAATCTGTTAATGACACCATTTCTTGGAATCATCTGACATATACTATGATCTGGTATCCTGGTTACATAGGGGTTGCCTTAAGAATCTCACTTGACAAGTCAGCTACAGCTTAAATATATCCTGGGAACCTGTAATCAGGAGATTCAAATGAAGTGACCTAAATCTGTTTTTTGTTTGCTTTGCTGCTCTGTGTTTTTGTAGTGCTAGCTTGACAAAGAAATTATGATTACAACTTTTTTTTTTTCCTCACCAGAATCATCCCACAAAAGGAACCCCTGAGGCTCATATCAGGATGCAGCTCACTTATCTAAGGGAGGAAGGCCCTGTATGTTAACACAAGCTGGCCAGTGGCCCACTCCTTCCTTAATATTGTTTCTCTTTGTTTTTATTCTTCTTCTCAAGGTCCACAAATACATCAGAAAAGACATGTGGCAGTGAAATATTAGGGTTTTTCTAAGTGGTTATCTGAACGACCATTTAACACAAAGTGTAACAATGTGGTGACAGGAACTTTTACTTGCAACAAGAAACACAGCAGCTACAAGGAATATCTACACTTACATGGGAGTATCTACATTTTACAGGTCCTTAAAACACATCTTTCACACTAATTCAGATCACTATTTTGCCTATGACTCTTGCAGTTCTAGTTCACTATTGTTTTATTAAAGGTGCATTGAAGGTCAACTGCCACTAACTATACTGTTACATATTGATTTAACAATTTGAATTAATGTAATTTTCTGTTGTTCTCCCTACTAAATGTACAGCAGCACTTCAGTGCCCCAGTCAATAAGATCAATAGCACTCACATGAAGTTCAGGCTATGGCTGTCGCTGGTTTGTTCTCCCTTTCTTCTTGCTCTCTTCTCACAGGGTCAGACAGGTTTTAGTAAATGCAAAATCTATGTTCCTGCTAATAGGCTGTGGGACTTCTCTTGATGGATGCATTCTATGCACACCAGTTATGCTGAAGCAGAATATTTCATGCCTCATACTGATTTTTTTTTTTTTTTAACCACGTTACTATTTCTCCTTTCACATGAGAAAAAAAAAAATCAAATGACAAAGGCATTTTTTGGACTTTCTTCTCAGGCTTTCTGGAAGCCCCTGTTAACAACTATTTATACAAGTAAAATCTCATACTTGGTAATTTTTAAACAGCAAGTCATCACTCAGTAGCCCTTGCTAATCCTGATGTCAGAGCTAAAAGACCAATATATAAAGAGAGAAATGTGACTAAGTTAAGCATGTGTTTAAACATTTGGTTAAATGGTTCAGAATTGATCTAGTAGCAAGATGGAAAGCTAGGCCTTAGTGGGAGTGAAAATATCTGGGCAGTTAAATGTTAAGCACTTGGATAGAAAAACATTTAAAACAAAATGTGCCTTGGTGTTGCATGGAAAAGTATGTGTGATTGTTCCTATTCCGTGGATGTAACGAATGTGTCGCGAGCAGAAGTTGTAACTGGTATTCAGTTATAACTGGAAAAATGAAGGTGAGTTTAGGATGGAGCATGTATGCCCTGAGTCAGTTTCTCTTTTAATAGTTTTCATGAAATGTCAGTTGTCTTATTTTCTTGCTCTCTGTCTCTTTTAAGCCAGGAGTATACAAATGTGCATAAGTGGATGGAAAGCATCTGTGAAAAAGAAAGAAACATGACAGCTAATGCCTTTTGACTAATTTTGAGAATAGAAGAGGATATGTATTAAATATTAAATTGATATTTGTGCTTCCATTTAACAGAAGAATGGCAGTAGCTGCAATAACCAAAAAAGGAAAAAAAAAATCTTGGCAAAAGAACCTCTCCTCTGCTTTCCTTCCTTAATTCACAGTGAGGTGTAGATTGACATTGTGATGATCTTGCGCTGCCAGACTTTTCCTTGCACTCTCTTCCACATACAGCATTGTTCTTTACACATGTTCACTCACATGTAAAGAGGTGTTACAGGATGCCCTGCTTCTCCTTGAAGCGTCAGTGGCTGGATCTGATAAAGATAAGGTTGCAGAAAGCCAGCAGGATTGATGCAGCTGCTGAAGCCATGTGCTTTACATGCACAACAGGAAAAGCAATACAATTCCTGACCCCTGCACTGTAAAGCTTAGAGAATGTAATTAGAGAACAATAGTTTAACCTGGGAAGGTACTAAATTAACTCAGACAAGCATGATAAACAGAATCAAGTTTCTGTTCTGGCTCCAGATAATAGAATGAAGTGTATAGATCAAAGGTAAAAGCTGCACATCTTTCTGCATTGGCTGACCATCACGGAGGATATATTTTGAGAATTTGACTGCTCATGGCTTTCTTTGTATATTTCCATGTGGTTCTGCTTTCTGAAAACAGATGACAAGAAATAAGATGGAGAGGAAAAATAGGAGATGAGTGCCAACAGTTAAGGTATGTCTATGAATTTGAGAAAGCTAAAGAATGATAACTTTATATTCTAATTTATGATGCCAGCAATTTACAAGTGTCTTCTGTAAATATCAAACTCGGAAGATACTTTTCCCTCAGAATGAAGACTAGTGTCTTTGTTAACAAAAGGAAGTTGCCTTTGTGCTTTCTGTCCATTTTCTCTGTCCATTTTGTTGCCTTCCAAAAAACCCTTTTAGCTGTATGGAATATAACAGATTTAAAATGCCTAAAGGATCTTTGTGCTGAATTGTTTATTTTCTTATTATTTTTTCTAAATTATTCTCAATGAAAATAAAAACCATCTTGTTCTTACAATTAGTTTTTTTCTCTCTTATGTCTTTCCCCTGCTATTCCACATTCTGTAAAATGACTGAGAAACACAATGATTAAAAATTCACATCGTGCCCATCTGCCTCTGTGCCCTGTACTTTGTCATCTGGCAGTTGGGTATCAAAGTAGCCTCATCAATGTTCTTTGAAAACTAAGCAGATTGGACATGCAATTTATATGTAAAACAATTACACTGTGTTTGCTTGCTTTTGGCAAGAGTATTAGAGCTCATCTTGGAGATAGGAAACAAAGCAGCACTTCATCTCCATAAATTTTAAATGAGGGGAGGTGTATGTGTGTGAGAGAGCTGTCTGGCAGGAGCTTTTCCCTACAATCTTTCTCTAACTAGTTCTTTCCTTTCTAGAATGTGTCCTAGTATGTGCTACTGACATTGACTGGAATAATATGTATTTTCATATAGTGCAGGTAGTGCTAATGATTGTAATACTAGAATTTCTTTCAAATAATTTCTTTGATATTCATTTAAAACAGAAGGCTGTGCCTTGGTGACAAGCTTCAGAACTAAAACTAAAGAGGGTTAAAAGAGTTAATTTATGTTGTATAGACTCATTTTCAGCCAGACAAGTTTATTTTGTCATATTATCTGTGCAGAGCCTACTGTGGTATGCTTTTAAACACTTCTAAGTGCTCATTTTCAGATCTTTTTAAGCAGCATTCACGAAAGTCTGTCTGATAAGAATGCTAAACAGAATACTGTATTTTTTCAAAACATCTATGCAAAACCCATCATATGTTGCTGTTTTAAAAGTCCTTCAGGGTGTTTGAGAACAAGTGTGTGATGGAATGTACTGACTTTGGAAAAATTGCTTTATAGGGAGTATCTAAGAGCAAGTTCAACGGTAATGATGCATTTTATTATGGTGGGTTTTTTTGTCTGAATGAGAGCCATAATCTGTCCTGCAGCACTTGTAATGAAGTTCTGAACAATGTCAACAAGAAACTAACAATGTAAGTGGCTTGTCCTCCTTAAGAAAGGTCTTGACTCTGAACTTTAAAGCTTACCATAAACATAAAAAAATTCTAAGTGATATTAACCATGTGACTGAAACATGGTCTGAGTTGCAGCTTGCCAGCATTGTGCAGTTTTGGCAAATTTTTTTGTTTAATGAGGGCAATATGTCTGCCTTAAAACTAAATATACAACATTCCTCTACTTAATTAATTTTTTTTCCTTCAACAAATAAAGTGCTTAAGTTAATGTCACAGTTATGAGATTTTTTTTTGTGTTTGTTCCATATATTTGGAGGAATCTGATTGTAGGAAAATCTTGAAAATAATATTTTCATTAATTCTAGCTGTAATCTAGTAAGTTTTTATTGTAGGCTCCATCAGCAGTTAAAAAGAATTTTTTCAAATTTGAACCAAATATCTTGTCCATAAAAAATTCTACTCCTTGACCAGGACATTCCTGGAAATAGCTTGTATTTTAATGAGTTGAACAGAGATATGAAGCTGTTGAGTCAGCTCTGGATTCTTACTCATGTTTTTTACAGTAAAGATAAAAAAGAATTGAGGTGGTGTGGGATGGAAAAGTTTTTTGCTCTTTGTTTCTTTTTTTGTTTTTTTTCCCCAAGTCTGCCTATATGAAATAATATTGTAGTATCAGATGTGGAAAGTGATGTGAAGTTTATACCTTACATTGAGATCTGAATTCTGGCAGTATTTTAGGGACCAGAAGAGTGGCCCCTAAAATGAAAAGTAAACAGTAAAACTCCATTTTATCCAAGTACAAAAAGTTTGCATCATTTCTGCAATTGGCCTCCCTTGAGGAAGGTAGCAACCTCCAGCTGGAGGTGTAGTTTTTATGGTGCTCAGCACCTTTGGGTAGCTTTGGGGATAGATTCATTACAATGATTTTCTCTCTGCTATGTTCTTTGAGGGAGACAGTCTTAAAAATCAGCAGCGTTCTGACCAAGGATGTGAAATTTGGTCCTCTCTGCCAGAGAGATTGGTGAGGGTTACCTAACTTACACCCTATAGTAGGCTGCTGATGTTGCCTGGGATGAGTTCTCACTTCAAGCTGTTGATCCTCTCACAGCTTGCTTAACAGTATCAATATAGCTCCAGTGTAACTCATGTAGTTTTTACCATCCAGAAAATCTACTATGGTGTATTTTGGGGTAAAGGTACAGTGAAGGTTTTCTGCTGTGTTTAAAATTTTTTAACAGCCGTTGAAAAGCTTGTGATACTTCACTGAGTGGTGTGAGAACTTCCATCTAGATGATCAGATTGTCCCTTTCTCTGTAGTGACTAATTGTATTATTAATTCTGAAGCAGAAAAGAAGCAGCAAGAGAAATTTTCAGAGTGTCATTTAGAGTGCTCTGTGATGTTGTCCTCAGGAAGATACAGCCATGTCTTCACTGTAGAAGAATTAACCACTTTGCTATTTATTTTAGTTAATGGTTTTTAGAAATTTGGGGATGGAGGCTTCTCTTTTTTTTTCTACTTTGCTACAGCTGCTCACAGTAAAACCATGTGCAAGTCAAGTGAAAAAATGTCATTTCTGTGGAAAAGATCCCAACATTTTGTAAAGATGACAAAGTACTATGAAAATGGGCTAGAAGTAGGAAAATTAATTTTTTTAAAACCTAATAATGGTCACCAAGAAAGGCACTGTACTATTTGTTCTACTTGCTCAGAATAAAAACACATGAGAAATTTGTAAGGACCAGCACTGGAGGTGGAGGACCACGTTCAGGCCCACCTCCACTGCAGTCCACACGGAATCCTGGACCTGAAATTCATCACCATGGTCATCACCTTACTGAAACTATAACAGCATTCCTGGGTATTCCTGTGGGTTGACTGCCATGTGAGGACTTAGGGAACATAGTCAGAAATCAGATTTCCTAGGCAATGTCAGCTGTATGTTTTTGTGTGTACCCACAGGGTCTGTTAAGTGTGAGGTGTTTTTCAGTGCTCCCTGATAGGTTAACAGTAAATGCACCTGACTAAAACCCAAGTAAGAACAGATTCCAGCTGATGCTGTAGCATGGTCTCTGCAAGCAGAAGCAATCCTGGCCCTGATCTGATGGAAGGCTGTGCTGTGGCTGTGTCAGCCAGCGACAAATGCATTTTATCACTTGGTAGTGAAGGAAGATTGCTGTCTGGCAAACCCTCACCTATCTGTTTCCAAACCCATGCTAGGAAAGCTTTGGCTCTTGAGCCATATAAATATTGCTACCAGCAAGATTCTGTCCTCACTATTGGTGGCCACATGTCCTTGGCAAGGTTGGTGGGCCTGTGCCATCCAGCCTTGGTTTTTTCCAGAACTCCCCATATGGGGAAGGATGCAGCACTCCTGGCTCTTGTTCATTTCCAACAAACTAGCTGCAGATCCCTCTATTAGAGGACACAGAGAGAAGAGAAACAGTGTAAATGCAGGTTAAGTGAAATAGTTAAGTCATTCAAAGAAACCCCTTTTGAGATGCTCATGGCTTCTATCATTCAACTTTCTATTTTGATACTGGTATGGGGAGCATATTCAAAGCTCCATAGCAGCATTTGTAAGTCTGGAAGGTCATAATTTTTTAGCTGCTTTTATATGTATCTGAACATCTAATTGAGCTGAAGAACAAAAATATAGGAAGAAAAAAAAGTTTATGCAACATAGATAATGAGTAGAGCTGTAAAAATTTTAAATGGTTTTGAATGTTTTTACCCAAAGGGGAGTGGTCCAATAACTTGAGTGGATTATTTTGAGCTCACAGGAAAGCTCAGTTCACTACTAAATATCAAGCTGCTGATCTTAAAATTGTCAACAGGACGTAGCTGTCACAGATGTGTGGAAAGAGATCTCTTCTTTGTTTTAGAATAATGTAAAATTTAGTTGTAGTATTGTAGTGTGTGTTGAGTATTCTTGAATTTTGAAGTAAAAAAATAATTTTAATTAGCAGAAAATCAAGAAAATTTTATGTTTTGGACCCTAGGCATTAATTAAACACGATGTTAAAAGCTGTTTAAAGGAACAGGAATAGCACTGATGTCCAGTACAAGGCCAGCACCTGCTGGAATGGCTGCCAATCCTGAATGTTCCGGTGGTAATACTCAGCTCTTGTGCGACAGCATTGCTTCTGGCAAGTGAATTATGAAAGCTGGTTCTAGTGATAGAGACTTGTGGACATGGTAGCTTCAGCCTCCTGAACTGTCAGAATTTGGTGAACAGAAAGATGGTGACCTAGAGGTGCAATTGCCTTTACACTCCTTTGCCTCTTTTGGGCCTCTCATGCTCATTTTGATCAGAACTAAAATGTGTAGGTTTTGACCACCCCAGAACATAAAATCCAAGTGTATTTTTCAATTTCTTAAATGAGCTTTTACCATCTTAATAAGTGAAACCAAACCCTCAAATTTATATGCTTCTGTTCTTCAGGCTGTCTAAATTTAAATTTATTATATCAAGCTCATTTCTAATAGAAACTGTCAGGGATGTGATCAAAAGTCTTTTTAAGTTCAGCTTTTGTCCACTGTCATTGATCTGCAAATTTTTCTGTCAGAAGATGTTTGAAATGCTTTTCACATTGTCCGATTCCTGCCTGCCCCTTTATGAAAGTCTATTTGATTAAAAAGCATTGCACAATTCATCAAGGCTTCTGATCTTTTGGACTAGGTGCTGGTTAGTGTTTCTGCAATACACCCCTAAATGGGAGACTGAGTGATAAGATGTCTCTTTGAAGCAGGAGACTTCTCTATTTGTCAGAGGTCAAAATGAAAAGTAATTTTTACTGTAACTAATAGCAAAGTGGTGTGCTTGAGATTCAAGAGAATAAAAAGGCTTCAATATGTCTCTTCTGCCACCCCCTTCCTATGCTACAAAATTAAGCATGCAGATATGACTTTGCTTGGTGTATGTGTGTGGGTGAGTTCTGAAATCAATGTGAAATCATGGTGGACTAAATTTTTTGGACCAAGGATTTGTGCTGTTCTGCAGTATGATGAACAGCTTTTGTCACCCTGTTAAAGGAAAGGAGTCTCTAAAATGGTGTGACTTTCCACTTGCACATCTCTGCTGAAGCTGGCAGTGTCTGAGCCATGCCCAGAACTAGGTGTAGTGTTTATACATCTCCATGAGCAGTTGAACAGAGTGTGTGGCTGTAGCTGCATGTCTTTTGTGCCTGAGCTCACTCATATTTTCCAAAATGTACTGTGCCATTGGCCAGTGCAGTGCTGCTCACTGGCATTTGTCTGTGCCTCAGGACATTGTGTGGGGCAGTCTTCAGACCACCACGTGACTTGGATTGACAAACCAGTCCTTGAGAGGTAAAATAAGTGCAATCTGGATAGCTAAAGGAAACAAAATCACAAAAACATCTGGCTATAAAGTTGTTTCCAAAAATAAAGGAGACATCTTTACGTGTCTTTTAGTTAGGACTAAGCGCTGTAACAATTTCCTTAAGACTATGTTAAATTCTTACTCCCACCATTCAGAGACTGAGTGTCATCTTCAAACAAAGATGATCCAGAACACTTGGGGATGGTATTGCAGATAGAAATGAAATGGGTGTTTTTGAGGTCTCAATAGCTAGTAAATTCGATTGCTGGATATACAGAAGACTTGATCTTTATTTGTTCTCTTTTGTTCTGTTAATTGGTGGTAGAAGCTTTTAGGAAAGGATCTGTTCACTGCATTTTTATAGTGCTGGTACGACAACGTTCTCACTTGGACCTTTAAGCATGTTATACATGACAGCATAAGTTAATTTTTTAAAATATGACTCTTTAGGAAAGAGGTTGAATGGACATGATTTGTATTTAAAATTCACATTTGTATGCCCTCCTACAAAGCCCTAGCAACTGCTGCTTTAGTCTCTGGGACAAAAAGAGTTGCTGACTTCTCCACTGTGCTTTTCACCCTCTGCTTGTAGCAATGTAAATACACAAAATGATGGGATTTCATGTTTTTCAGATAAAAATACTGTAATGAAATACTCATGAGTCTTTTTTTCCCAGATTTAGTTGACTTGCTGCATGAACTTTTCTTCTATATCTCCAGTGAACATTGTCATGTATGTTTTGTAAAAGTTTTCATTGACATTAGTATCAGGGGCCCTACTTATGGCTGTACCAGCTTGGTGTATTGTTAGGTTAGAAATAATAAATTTCTGTGCATGTGAGTGGCACCTCATTCAGGGTTTTTTAGAGGCTGTGATGTTCTGTACCACTGAGCCTTGCTTACAGTCATGTGAAAATGACATTTCTGTCCAGATATTGCAAAGCTTTCTAAAGCTGTAGTCTAAATAGACGGTGGAAGACACTATAGAAGAAACATGAAGTAGGTGTCTTTCTCTGGTTTTTCTTTGGCATAAGTTACAATTTTTAGGCAATTTATAATTCTTTCTTAAAAAACCCTGCTTTTCCTCATCCTGTGTATTTATTTCTTTTAAGTGTCTTCATTTCCACTCCATCTCCTATGATGTGACTGTCTTGCAGATTATTTGATAAGAACCCAGTCATCTTTGTTTTTATTTTGCTTTTGCATTTGTTCTGTATGCACATATGTGACTATGCCTTTTTACTTCATCTTCAGTAAATAATCTCTTGGATTTTCAAATGGACACAGATAAACAGGGAATGGAGAGGAATTAAGATATCTCCATACTACTGTACACATGAATGTCTCTGCTGGTTGAAAATGAATCTTGGAGAATTAAAATTCACTCTTCCCTCACAGTTTTCCCATGAAAAATCCTGTGCTTTGGAGAAGAGTATGCTTCATTTTGCACTATGCAAAAAGCAACAGCTTGCTTCTCTTTTGCAGGTGAAACACAGGGCAAACTGCTGTGTGCAGGGTCTGCTAAAGTCAACTGCTCTGTAGAGTCAAAGTTCCTGTATTTGACTGTTTCTCTGATTTAATGCTGGCAGAACCCTCTCTGAAAGCATAATATAGATTTTAGTTTGGACCTAGTCACCAGTTTGCAGTTTGCCCTTTATGTTATACAGCTGTCAAGATTCTGTGCTAGATTGATTTCTCCCTACACCAAAAGACCAGCAATGAGACCAAGTGCCAGTCAGTTTTCTTAATTAGGTTCCTTTAAAATGCTTGCTTGCACTCCTTACTGTGTCATTTGAAGCTGGATCTTGCACCCCTTGAGGTGGATCTGCCATTTTTAAAGGCTCATTTTCGCTTTATTGTGTGTTTGAGCATTTGTTTTTTCATGGATTCCTCTTTTTCTAAAATGTCAAAATGCTTAAACAGTGTATCAGCAAGCTGTAAAGTCATGAACAGAATTGAAAAATAGAGAGCTTGTTTGAGAATCATTTAAATGGTTGTGTTGTTGCTCTTCTGACATTATCCTGTCTGAGAGTGGCAGGACAGTGCATAGCACCTTCCATTATGTTTCATGGATCTAGGAATTATGGAAATTACAACTATGATTAAGAATTAAAGGGTAACAATGACATAATAGACATGTCTTCATTCTTTCCAGGAAGGCCTCAGCTAGCACAAGGAGCATTGGCACTTACAGAACCTTTCTGGTGCCCCCGTGCAATGCCTTTGTGTTAACTTAAGAGAATAAAAATAAACATGTTCAGGCAACTAAGACTTTTGTTTAATGTTGCTCTATGCTTTCCTATTTTATGTGATTGGTCTCTCTCCCATTCATAATTTATTTTCAGAGGACTTTTGTGACCTTGAACATGAGATAAAATGTCGCTTCCTCTGGGATCCGTACCTGAGATGTGTTGACTTTTAAAGGAAATCTTTAGTCAGAGAATTCCCTGAGAATCTTAATGTCATAATCTTTTTTTTTTAAAAACACAAACAAAATTACCCACTTTTTTTTTTTTTTTTAACTTTTTCATGCAGCACACTGCTTGAGATTTTTTCATTGTATTTCTCCTCTTTTATTGGCTTTAGGCTGGGAGAATAAAGCTAAGAAGAAAAATCAGAAGTATTGTGCCTGGCATGTGCCCATGTCAGTCCCTCTATGACACTGCTTCCAAACATGACAAACAAAAAAGTTCACTCTTACCATAATCGGCTTTTTGATTAAGTCCACAAATTGCTGATTCAGAACATGCCTGAACAAATGGAACAGTTGTATATACAAATGAATTGAGAATTATACCCATGGTGACTCACTATTTAGACCTGCTCATCAGAAAGCAGAAGTGTGTCCATCTGAAGTTAATTTACTAACACAACTGGCAATAAGTGATTCTGTTTCAGGAGAAAAGGCAGTGCTTGGACATACACAAAAACTACTGAAGATAGAGGGTCAAAATGTGGCCAGATTAGCCAACACCTACAGTTGCAGTGAAAAGCGCAAACATGAATCTCCTCACTTTTTCCTGGGCCCTAAAATGAGGTGAAAAGCGTCTAAGTATTGCCACAGATGTCATAGGCAAAGAAGTAGCAAACGGATACTTTCCCTTTAGGCTTGGTGGGACCCAAAATTGCCCTACAGCTCACAAGAAAGCCATTGTGTTACCTTAATGTGGCCCATATTGCATCCCGCAGAATGGAGACTAGAAATCTTTTGAGAACTCCTGACAGTATTTTTTCCCCCTGGTTGTGCTACATTTGTAGTGTTCCATATCCCAGGCAAATCCGGCACATAGCAGCAATGTGCTTGTTCTCAGTGTCAGTTCCGTGGCCTCTGGACCCTAATTAATTCTTTTGAGTTACTTTTGTAATATGATGTTATAACTCTAAAACCAATAAAATGTCAATGCAACAAGAGTACCATGTGTTCCTGCAGTGGCTTGACTTAAATTCCCCAGGGTTCAGACATAAGCTATCAAGCTTCTAAGAACTGCTTGTGATATCTTTAAATCACAAGGGTGCATGGAAGGCTCTCCACTTGCTTTTCAGTATATTCGTTTCCATATGATTTTAAATATATACAATGAATAAGAGTACTCTTTACAAATACACCAGGAAGGCTTTTTACATGGGCTGGTGTAAATAGATTTTTTGTACAAGACACAGAAGAAGCTCTCCATTTCCATCATTAGAAGGTTCTGCAGCTCCAACTGATTCATTTCTCCAGGCATGACTCTTGTTCCTTAGCTAGATTTTGGTAAAAAATTGTTATTTCTTTCCTGTATTCCACAGCTGTGATCAGCTGGAAGTAACCTGAGAATTTGTCTCCTAAGCTTAACCTGACCACAGCTGTTCCTCTCTCCTTCACCGCATTCACCCCTGCTCTTTTCGATGTGCGGGGTGAAGACAGCTGGTCCCTGCTACTGTCCCAGCTAGTTGTCTGCCCAGAAAAAAACCCATATAATTGATAGAAAAGCCATGTCTTTCCTTCAGAAGATTTTCATTCACATGAGTTTGATTATTTCTGAATTCTGGCATACCATCAAAATTAGCTGGAATTGCTCCAGTCTTACTGGGACACTGGCCGACGCAAACCTAAAACTTATTCTTACCTTAGAAATTACAATTCAAATGCTTTTTTGCATGACTTTACACATTTTTGTCACTTATCTTGAAAAGGGGTTTTTGTACTGTATGCCTAAATCTTCACAGTTGTTATCACTTTTGTGTACTGCTCTGTGGCTGTAACAAGTGATGATGCAGGCTTGACAAGCTGTTGATATGGATTATTGACACTCATTTCTAGTGACTTATGTAGAGGCAAAAAAATTAATTTCATGCTGAGTTTTTTCTGTACAATGGCCTAATAATGTCAAGTTATGAAATATACCAACATTGATTATTTTAGGACTGGGGGGGGGGGAACCCCCAAAAGTGATTTCTTGCTTTTCAGGTCACTTGCAATTGTTTTAGTGGCACAACAATAATTACTTCATTTTCTTTTAACTGGAATTCTGATTCTATAGATAGGGCTTTCTCTTTTTCATTCTCCTCTGTGTATCTAAAGCACTAATGCAAAATATGTTTATTAGTTTAAAACCAGCAGAACTTTTTCCACTTGTATGCACAACTCAACAGATGTGGCTGGAGCTTCTCATGGAGTAAGAGCATAGAGCAATTTCTTGTAGTGGATGATAAGAACTATGCACAAAAAACACTTTTTAAAGGGACATTGCCCATATTTCTCGAATCCCTTATCTTCCCTGCTGAGTATTCAAAGGTGGTCAGTCATGGGTGAGTGAAGTAGCCATCTTGTCTGGTTTTCCTTTTGTACAGCTCTGTCTGACATGCTCACAGAGTAATGAAGGCGCTTCATCACCAGATGGCAATGTTGCATGAGCCTAACCCCTGCACCTCCTCACAGGGGTGTAGCAGAAGTAGTGGAAGGAAGTGATACAATTTGTTTGGGAGAATGAGCAGCCATATTGTCAAAACTCTTTTAGCTCCTTTAAAAGTCCCTACAATGAAGGTCAAAATGGATAATTTTCCACTTTTTCAAGTGCAGAGAAAATCTGGAAGGAAATTCATATGAAATTCAGCTTGAGTAAAAAGATCAAGGACACCTTTCTTAAAGAAATATGTGCTTGCACTTCTTTGTCCTAATTTTTTGCAATTGTTCTTTATAATAATTAACACCCAGAGACAATTCCAAAGTTACATTAACTTTACACAAGAATACTGCCAATCACAGTTCCCAGAAAGTAACAGTGAGATTTTGGTTTTTGTATTAATGGTTACTGAGGGTGTGAAATTACATTTTTTCCTAATTTTAAGGCATCAGGTGACTGTATATTTGTGGTATAGCATAGTTTTAATAAGCTTTGTTTTTCTTATCCTGAAATTAATTTATAATGTAATTCTGCTTACACAGGATTTTCCCCCAAAAATTTATTTGAACAGAAATCATAGTGTCAGGACATATTTTGCATTGAATGTTCCATTGAGTTCACAGCTGTTCTGTTTATTTGTATTACACATAACGAACACATATTGCTTAATTTAAGATTATGGTCAAGTAGCCTACTTCTGAAATTGTAATAATGAAAGTGGAAATCTAATTTATTGAAAGAGAACAGAAATTAGACAAAGTCTAATTGGAAACACAAAGATAAAATTTAAGGTTTTCATAGTAGAGAAACACAATTTGATAGACGCACACTTAATTGAACTCTACGTGCAAGTGCACAAAACATTCCTTTGTCTTTCCAGTAACTTTAATCTATGTCAATCCCATAGATATAGCTGAAGTACTCATTGTATTAGTAATAGTTTCATGGTTTTTTTAGCTGTTTCTGAGTTGAAGAAAGCCTGAGGAATATGCTGAAATTGAAGATTGTGTAGATCACTAAACAATAAACTGAATAAAGAATACTATGTTCTGGAAGTAAGTAGTAAGGGGTTTTGGCCCAAATCAGTTTGTGCTTCCCCAAGACACTGACTATAGGTGTCTTGTTGCCCTTGGGTACGCCTTTAATATAGCAGGTAGTTCTGCCCATTGTTTTCCTCTATTGACTCTGGAGGAGAGCTAGGATGATTTAGTGGCTTCATTAAGCACTTAGACAGAGAGGATGAATCTGGGCCTAAAGCCGCACTGTAGAATTAAGCATCCTCGTGCTACACTATTTTCCTCCTTCTCCACCTGTGGAAGGCAGGAAGAGAGCAAAGGCTGGTTATCAGCCATATTTCCAGTGGTCTCTCACTGGTAGTTTGGGGTGCCACCAGTGATGGATATGTCTGTACTTGAACTTCACATTTATCACCCAGGGTGGAAACCATAAGGCAAGGTTGGTAAGCAAATTGTCAGACATACTGCAGTGGTGACAAAGTCCTTTCTCAGTGGTTCCCTTCCTTTGCTCTTCCCAAGCAGGACTTTCCTGATAAGTGGTGGTGGGATTGTCCTGGTTTTGCATACTCTAAGAGGTGCCAGTGAGCTTAGCCATATCTCTGCTGGTTTCTGTTTGCCTGGAACCATAGCATCCTTTGCAAGTTTTCTTTCTTTCAAAAAGGGAATATCCTCACCACCATGTCTCTGTACATTTCAGGGATCCATTGGCAGCACATGACATCGTTCAGCCTAGAGAAGGGGGCCTGAGCTACTGGGAAACCTGATGTCAGATGAGATGCTTGGGAGAGCACAACTTACAACTGTGCCTGGAGAGAGGATTCAGGCGTGTATGGACTGCTTCGACTACACATCACCAGGAGAGTCGTGGCTTGAATGTTATTCCCTCTCTATTGTGCTCTTGGTGAGGAAGTTCTTCAGAAAGAAAAATGTTGTTGCAACTGTAATTTGACATGTTGTTGTAACGTGGTTTGTTTATATGTTGGAGTTGGATAGGCAATGCATGTGTTCAAACATGGTGAGATATTCCATTAGGATCGTGTTGCTCACTCCGGCTGACTCATCCAGACCACTGTACAATAAGATGTCAAACCATTGTCACCGTGACAACACTTTTCCTTCTAATTTCACACTGGTAATTTTGACAGAACAAGAAGGACTACATCTGAAGATTATACCTTTAAAAACAGATTTAGAATGACAGGATAAATTATGGCATTATTGTCTGGTGGAAACAAAAATCTTTGCAATTTCAGGCTTCAGAAAAATTGCTTCTTTTTTGAGGTAAGACTATCAGCCTTAAGTGGATTTCACAAAATCTCCTCTAGATATCTAAATTAAAATCTATTTCAAAAAAACCTCTTGATCAGCAATTCTCAGTAGGATTACTATCATAATGCATTCTTTTTTAAAAAAAAATTCTTCCCTTTTCTTTCTTTTCTATTTTTCCCCCTAAGGAAGTTGCAAGGCTTTCATTTTTTTTTTTTTTTTCCTGGAAGGAAAATAAAAAGTGAGATAGTAAGAACAAGGAGATAATTTCCCTTTTCTGAAGAGTCAATGATATAGATTTAAATTCTCCAGTGGGGGAAACATTCTTCTCCCTAATCCCCTAGGGTCTACCATATTCTGGTTTTTTTCCCCCCACTGATAAATTAATTCCTACTGTCATTTTATCAAGATTTACCTTGCTTAGTTTGAACTTCATGGAGGTCAATCATCTGTATTTGGGTTTGGTTTTTTTTTTAAGTTGAACAAGTTTTGAAGTGCGTTTGGGTATAATTAATAAAAGAGTTCTCATAAAAATAGATCCCAGCTTCTCTGGGACATAAAATGATTTAAAAATATAATTAATGTTTTTTTAAAAAAGAGTTAATGATTTCACAAGGCAGCATTTTAAGCTCTGAACAATTATGTGAACTAATTTAATTTACCATCACAAATCTGATGGAAAAGTATTGATTGCCATTTGTTGTGTGATACTAATGAAACCCATTCTCAGTTGGGAATCTTCCTGTGTTGTCAAAATAAAACTCCAAAAAAGGCTGATGCAGTGATCTAGGAGATATGGGGAATTTACCTGTCCCTTTCAGAGCAAATGGCTCTGTATTGACAGTCCAGCTGGAACTGGAAAACTCTCCTGTGTGGTTCTCTTGTGTTATGAGCCGGTGGTATTTCTTAGCCTGGTGGCCAGAGTGGGCTGCCTGGCAGACTTCACTCAGCTCTTAGCTGCCTGTAGGAGCTGTTACTAACAGAGAATAAACATGATGATGGCAACCCACAAAGAGATCATGAAAACCTCACAGACCTACTCCACAGCTCTTCTTTCTCAATGCCACTAGTAGGAGTCCAGTGAGCGTTTGGCTTCAGTTTGTACTTGCTCCTATGGCTCAGGTATGTCTCCAGTCAAGCTGCACCTACAGAAATGAGCACCTAAAGAAAATCCTAAAATTCTACATTTTTTATTATTTTTATCCCCCATTTTTATAATCAACACAAGCTAGGAATTTCATACAGGTCACAAAGAGGTCAGTGGACATTCTCCAATTTGGGCTGCAACCCAGGGCTTACCTGTTGGTCTCTCTTTTTCATTCTGTGCTTTGCATGGAACTCTCATGCAATGAAGAGTTTTTAACTGGGGGACTAAAGGACAATTTTGGTTTAAGAAGAGTAGGACAAAATTTGGCTCTTGACAATAACTGGCAGCAAAAGAGAAACTTGCAGGCTTGATTTGTTTCTCAGCAATATGACAAGATATGTCATGCAAATTATGGGCTGTGGTAGGAGTGTCTGTGTACTCTAAAACCTGTTTTTAGAACAAAAAATAGTTTTATTTACCACAGACATGTTATGAATGTGCTGCAGCTACCAAGATAATTCCTTTGAGATAAAAATTTTAAGAGCCCCAGGTTTTGAGAATTCATGTTTACAGCCCATTTGAAAATTTTGAGTTACATTTCTAGAAGGTTGCAACTGTCTCATTCAAAGAACATAGAAGTTCCTTAGAGGTTGGATGATGTCTTTTACTCAATTTAAGTGTCTGGGAAACACCAATCCCTAATCTATTCTCTCCCTAGAATTCTCTAGGATATTTGCCATTGTCCATTACATCTTTTAATTAATGTGATAATTGCTGTGCATGAATACCAATTCAGTCAGCTTATGCTGGGAAGCCTGATGTTCTGTATTTGTAGAAAACATAGATAAGACCAATTTTGCTTGGTATGTTAATTGTGTAAGGTCCAGATGAAGCTTACATGTCCATTCCTCAGCACAGGCAGGTAGACCTGATATCAATTGCCACCAGATTCTTTGCAGGAGATGCCTCCTCCGCTCATTTACACTTTGTCAACTCCACCACATTTTTTTCCATGCAAGCTGGCCATTGCTACTGCCCTAAGTTAAAACCATCCTTTTTCTTTTAACAGAGAAACCAGTTAACAGTACAAATAATAGCACATAAATATAGATAAGGTATTCAGTGTTTTTTAAAAACAAAATAGGTTTCTTTTCTTTCACTACACAGGCATTCTAGGGGTAAAATCTTGGGCTGGGGAAGGGGGATAATGCATGAAAAGCAATACATAAAACAACTCATAAGACTTCTGAAAGCACTCTCTTAGAACCTAATTACCTAGTTTTGATGGTACACATATGAGCTGGATTTTGTCACAGAACTATTCCTGTGCTTCCTTGGATGAAGACTTCTTTTCCTGTCATCTGTAACATCTGTTACTGCTTGTTCTTGAAAGTGTACTGGCTTTAAGAATTTTATGAGAAAAAGCAAACCTTTTGGTTTTAATTTTTTTCAGCTACTGACCCTCTATTATTTAGGTGCTGTTTTGCCCAAAACAATGTGTAAATCAGGTTAAAAGAGGAATTCATAACAAAAAAACTTCATGCACGAGTCATAGGTACCAATCTAGAACACAGTTTTATTAAGATAAGGTAGAAAGGGATCCACTAAGAGGTTCATGTTCAATGGTTCCAGGAAGCATTTCTACCTTTGGGTTTTAGTTTAATGTGCAGTATAATAACACTCATGGTAAACAATTCTTGTATGCTTCCCGAGAACTATCAGAGAAGTGGAGATTTCATAATTGCAGTTAGGACACGGAGATTTACAACACCCATTGTTCTCTGAAGTAGTTTCCTTCTTGTTCTTATTCTTTCTTGTCATCCTGCCATCTTAACCAAATACTTTCATCACTTCAGCAGTGCAGATGTTGACATTTTTCCTGTGCTTTAGGGACTCTGAAATGCCTTGAGATATTGGTTCATTTGGTTTGAGACTTTCACGTGATTAATGGTAATCATATCCAGTACTTGATGTTTTCATCCGTGTTTCCTGCAGTCTCAACTGCTTTTCATGTGGGTGTGCTGGTTTCTTTTCCACTGCTGGTTTTTAGAGTGCCTGTCACTTACCCCTCCTGTCACTGGGGCCTGGGTAGCTGTCTGGTCTGGGCAGTGCTATCAGCTCTGCTGGGGCATGGCTGCCAGTCTTTGATGCAGCAGAGTTTCCTTGTAGTCTGCACATCAGAAGAACATTACCTAGGTACTCATCTACTCACTACTTGAGTTCTTCAGCATCCTGTCTAAAAAATTATGCATGTATAATAATTAATTGTTTGGTATCTAGCCTTAAGAGCAACAGCTGGGCCCCTAGTCGAAAAATGGACAAAAAAGGCTGAAGAGGATCAGAAAAGAATTGTTCAAGTTACTGCATCAGGGTTCTGGCTGCTCTAGTACACTGTGCCCAAGGATCTCAGAAACCAATGGAGGGTTAGCAAGTTGTGAAATAGACAACTATGAATCAATCAAATCAAAGAGGAGGATTATTCTCAGGTTTTACTGAATTTAGTAAAAAGTAAAAGAGCTTCTAGAGCACCTTCTTATAACTGAATACAGAAATAAGCTTCAACGTTCCCTTATGCTTACTTGAAATGTAAACAGAGATATTCCTTTAAATTCTCCTGGCCTTATTTTAAAAATGAAGCGCAACCCCCTGCTCCTTATACCCAACACAAATTGAACTCAGATGTTTGAGTATCATTGGTTACACTGGAATTTTTCAAAATAAGTATAAAACCTCTTGCGGGGATACTTATGGGCTACTGGACAAGAATGGATTTACCTGAACACAGGAAGAAACCACCTCTGCACTTTGACCTGCTAATTAAGTGACGATCAAGAAGCAAGATGAAAGAAGAAACAGTGGATGGTCATAAATGGTCGTCAGATAAGACAGCAAAATTAAGTATATTCATTCAAGAAAGCTAATAAAAGGAAAAAATCTTGCATGTCAGCACATAAGCGAAACAATGTGGATTATAAACAGGAGAAACTGAAAATCTTAATACGCAGTCAGAAACATTTTTTCTATAGTATAATGGGTTTTGTGGCATTACTCATTACTGGAATGCTAGTATTCCTGTGTATATTTTGCTCAGGCAGAAAAATAAAGTGTGATCTTGAACATGAGGAAGACAATATACTTGCCCTGAGGTTTTGAGTACACGTAGAGTTAGACTTGTTCAAAGTCTATGATACAAAATGCAGACTTATATGGTAGAGTATGGGTGATAATTTATGTCAAAAAAGACGTAGAACACATCAGGTGAAAAGCAGTGCTCAGTGGAAGATTGTAACAAATCCAAGTGAAGACCCAGACTATCCAACAGAATACAGGAACTGACAGGTGAAACCTTTATTTTGCTAAAGAACAAGTAGGGGGGAAAATCAAGGATGACACTCTCTGAAGTTTTGAACTGAAAATGATTGAAATTGAAATAAGATTTTGTGATCTTTGGGAAGAGAAGAAGAAGAAAGTGAAAAAACCCAGACTTCAATTAGCTCTCAGAATTGTTACTTAAGGTTACACAGGAAGAAAACTGGTTAGAATAGCACAGCTAGATAGTGTAAATAAGCTGAAGTAATGGCAGCTTTACTGACTTCAAGGAGTGACTAAACACAAAATGCAGACTTGGTTATTTAGCTGACAGTCTGATGGAAAAGTATAATGTGAATATGTAGTAACAAAGTTGAAAGTCAAGGTAAGAAATGAGGTTAAGTAGCAGAAAATGTCAAGGGTAAAAGGATAGCATTTTAAAATGAGTTAATTATAAGTTCCACAAATCTATTACTGGCAAAAGGAAATTGAAGGAAAAAGAAAACCCTTTCCAACCATCCCATGATATATATAAGCCTTGTTACATTTAGTCTTCACAAAAAGATCAGTCAGGAGCAGATGGCTAAGACAATACTGATGACAAAGGTTTCAAGCTGAACTCTAGAAAAGACAGATAAGAGATCACTTAGAAAAATTAGATGATTTAAAATTGTCTGGTTAAATAAACTTTGTAGTCGTATGCTTAGTGATGTTGCCTAAGCAATTTCAAAATGTTTGGAATTTGCCTTTGGGAAAGGGTACTGCTAGAAAAATGGCAAGCGTAGTGCCTGGTAAGAACTTTTATGAAGAGAAGGGAGATCCAGGAAACATGGACTAATGAGCTAGCTCAGTTCCAAGACTTTGAGATTTTGAGAAATAACAAGGAACAGTGTAATAACTAGGCTGGATTTATTGAGAACAAAGTAAGTCAAAACAAGTTATAGTAAGATGAAAATACGTGTGGATAGGGGAGATACAATAAATGCCACCAGCTTTTGACATTGGTTAATATAGTAGCCTAAGAGGGCTAAAAAATGAAAGACTGTTTCAATTGAAAATATTGCAGAGGTGAACAGCAAGATTTAGAGAATCTTTTGAAATGGGTATATATACCTTTTGTGATTCCTTAAAGAATCTTAGGCTCTTCAGATTTTAATGGAAATTAAAAACTCTTATTACATTTAGAGATGACTAAATGTAGGAGAAAAATGCTTTAAAATGATCTGGGGAAAAATTAAGATGAAACTCAAGAGAAGACAAGCTAATATACTGACAGTAACTCCACAAGTACAAGGTGGGTGCTTTTAAGGAAAATTTGGTTATTAGCTCATGCAAGAGAAACCCAAATAAGTGTGACAATATTGCTTCCTGAGTAACATGTGTGATCTTGTACCAAAGGGACATCTAGGTTTGTAATGTAATAATAAATAAATTGAGGTGAATCCAGAAAAGAACAGTGTGTGAGCAAGTGTGATCTGCGAGAAAGAACTGAGAGTTCTGTAAATGTTTATCTCCAAGAAAAGGTTAGGAAAGCACTGGGAGCGAACTAGTGATATAATTAGAAGAGTGCTTGCTAAAAGGAAAAGAATGGCTTGTTCTCCCTTCTGTGGAGAATTCTAATGAGCTCAGATTGCAAGATGGAAAAAAAGGTCAAGGTGGAAATCGGCAAAAAACATTTCCAGTGGTAATGCCACTGAAAAACTGGAGTATATGGGTGGGGTGATATTAGGATTTTGCATTTCTGGTGATCCTTCTGTTCATTTTGATAGATGCATTGTTTGGTGTATTTTATCCACGAAAAAATGAATAAAAACTTATTCATTCTGGTTTTTTATTTTTTTTTGCAGAAGAATTTGACTGTATACCTACCATGCAATGCAAGTGACTACTAATTTCAACTGGATTTTGGGTTGAAGTAACCACTTCTGAGCATTTAAATAATTCTTCTTGAAATTTTATCCTAAATAAAAAAACATTCTATGGAACTAAAATTATTTTATATGAGTTTGTCTTTAATTTGAAAATGTTTCACAGACGTTTAAAGATTTTTTAAAAATCCACAAAGCAAGAAAGTAACCTAAATAGAGGTTACTTTGAGAAACACACAAAACTTCAAATGCATGGAAAAATCACGAAATAGGTGATCGTAGTTCCACAGGGCTCAATTTTAGGTCCAGTGCTCATCAGTATATTTTATACATTATCTGGATGCAGGAATCAAATGTACATTAAGTTGGTTTGATTATGACTCTGAATTAGGAGGAGCTGTGGACTTCTTTGATGATAGAGGGGATGTTGTAGAGAGGAGAGTTCTGAACCCAAAGGGTGGTCAGTCACTAGAACCATCTACCCTGGGAGGTGGTCAGAGGTATGACTGAATTGAAGGAGCAGCTGGATGATCCTCTTATGGTTTAATTTGAAGTAGTCCTGTGAGGGGCAGGGACTTGCTGGCCCTTATGAGTCTCTTCCAATTTGAGATATTTTGTGATTCTGTAATCCAGTATGAAAGAACATCTGGACATTCATGCTGTATGAACCCTTCTGAGAGTGGGAAAGAAAAAGCACCAGCAGCTATTGCCAATAACAGTAGTAATGTCTTTTGCATTAACAGCTATTGCCAATAACAATAGTAATGTCTTTCTGTACATACACAGTTGAGACTATATTGGGCCTTTGTTTTCCTACAGCTGAATTTAGTCTTAATTAAACTTCTCTCTTTAATATGAAAGTCTATAAGTATGACATGTAGAGATTACCCAAGGAAATCAAAACAAAACTTGAAAAAAAAACACCTATATGTTGAATTGACATAAAGTTTAGCAGCAATTTTCTGCTATATTATATTGATTTTTTTTCTATATTTCAATTTAAAAAAAAAAGTATATCCAGTGCTGCTAATCTTTAATTCATGTTAATTACAAAGACTGTAAAGTCATGCTTTCTGTGGTCTGCAGACTAATAGTGGTATAGATTCTGGAAATATTGTAGATCAGTCCTGGTGCTCATGAGCAGTGCCACTAAATATAATGAATTTTCATGCTGGCTAAGAGTCACAGTCACTGGTGTATTTAACTTGCATTTAGTTTATTTTATTACATTTTATAACTTTAGGATTTTAATCTGTAGCTATTTTAATTCTCCAATTATCTGGACATACATTCTAAGCATGAATTAACAAAACTATTGGAATGCTGTGTATATCTGGAAAAAAGAGAAAATCAAAGTCGCAGCAGACAAAAAATTTTGTAATTCCAGACAATTTCTATATCTGAGAGATAAATAGGAACCCTGCATGCAATCCTGACCATATTGAGAGCATGGTATTCTGAGAAAAAATAAAGGGTGGGCTTTTTTCTGCTAATTATTAGCATGGAAATAAAACATTTGTACTGCAGATTCTCCCTCCTTAGAGTAGGCAGGGTCTGTAAAACAGCTGCAGACAACAGGCTGAAAATTGCTGGGTGTTGGACCACTACCTGTTACTGATCTTCCATCGTGGGGGTGATGAAGTATCAGCATGTAGTGCAAGGGTGATCAAAAATGCCTTCAAAGGTCTTGGGGCAGTGGGTAAGGGAATCTGGGGCACAAGTTATATTCTCAGTTCTTCCAGTAGAAGACAGCAAAATTGGAAGAAACAGACAGACTGAGTTTATTAATATATGGCTCCACTGCAAAAAGGTTGCGTTCTTTGACAACAGAAAGGCCTATGCAGCACCAGGCATGCTGGCATCAGATGTTTCACAGTGAAGGAGGAGCCTTTTTGCTTGGTAAAACGAGTGTCTCACTTGCAGAGCTAGATGTGTTGGGATGGAGGGGCAATATCAGACTTATTCCTGGCCAGCTGCAGGATGGGAGGCAAAGGTTAGAGGGACACCTTTGTGCTAGCGAGGTCTCTCTGCTGCTGACTCTGAAGGCACAGAGTGCTGACCACACTGAGACAAGGGCACTGAGGCACACTTGCAGTCTTATGGAGATGAGCCAGGGACTCCTGAGGTAACAGGAGCCAGTGAGAAACATCAGAGACCGATCTGACAGGAAGTACATGGGGTACCTGTAGGAAGACAACATGGCCAGTTGCCCAGATGAAGTGCATCTACAGCAGTGCATGTAGTGTTGGCAACAAACAGGAGGAGCTGGAAGCCACCACGCTGCTGGAAAGCTACATCCTAGCTGCAATTACTGAAGCCTGGGTGGGATGAATCCCCTGACTGGAGTGCAGCTTTCAGAGGCTAGAGGCTGTTCAGGAGGCACAGGGGAGAGAGGAGGGATGGAAGGATTGCCCTCTATATCGAGGTGGATTGAGTGTGATGGGCCATCTGTGAAGAACAACCTGTGAACTGAAAAACAACAACAATGAGCAGGTTGTTTCTTACCTGTGGGTAAGAAACAGAGACTGAGGCAGCAAAGGGAATCTTGTGGTTGGTGTCACTACAGGTCCCTGACCAAGACTAGCCTATTGATGAGACCTTCTTACTCCAGCTACAGAAAGGATCACACTCACCGGCTCTTGTCCTGCTGGGAGACTTCAGCCCCTCCAGTGCCTGCTGGAGAAATAGCGGAGCAAACTGTAGGCAGTCCAGGAAACTCCTGGAATGCATGGAGAATAACTTCCTGACCCACAGGAAGGGCTAATACAGAGCCCTTCCTGTTGTGTTGGTCACTAACACAGGAGAGTTCATTGGGGCTATCAAAACAGGAGGCATCCTGGGTTGCAGAGATCCTGCTCTGGTGGAGTTCACAGTCCTGAGGGATATGGGTGGCTAAAAAGCAGCACAGGGAGGGCATTAACCTGTTGAAACAAGTCCAGAGGAAAGCTACCAAGTTCATAAGAGGCATGGAGCACGTGTCCAACAGGAAAGGCTGAGCTGAGATTGGTGGGAAAAGAGAAGGCTTTGAGGTACCTAATTGCAGCCTCCCAGTACCTGAAAGGAACCTACAGGAGAGCTGGAGAAGGGCTTTTTACGAGGACGTGTGGTGACAGAACAAGGGGGGAACTAAAAGACAGTAGGATTAGATTAGATATTATATTGTCAATGTTAAGGAAAATTCCCAGTCTGACCATTAATGAGCCTCTCTTGGCAGTCACACTCTCAAGGCCAGCAATTTTCATCAATGGGGCCAAAGCCCCTTCACAGTGAGTGGCTCCAGTGGCAGCTCCCTGCTTTTCTCACCACACACCCACACATTCAGAGCAGATTTCCTCATAGCAAAGTCTCACATGTCTCATTTCACAGAGAAGTTTATTCACAGCGCAGTAACACAGAAACAGCCTGAGCTGGTGTCTCTGAGGAGGAATTCCCAGAGCAACCCCCAGGCTTTTATACTCTCACAGTCTACTGCAGCCCAAGTCTTGCTCTTCCTCTTGACTCCTGCTGCTCCTGCTGTGTCTCTCAATGTCCATTCACCTGGCTGGCACCACTTGTCTTCATTTCCCCTTTTAACCAGAGGGTTGGCAGTTCCTGGCCTCTTGTTCAGGCCCCTACCCAGAGCTCAATCTGCATCCCAAACTTCATCTCAGTTTGAGCTTGCAGAGCAAGCTGTATGCTTCAGATATATTCCTCAGCTGGGAGGGTGGTGAGGTACTGGAACAGGCTCAGAAAAGCTGTGGATGTCCCATCCCTATAAGTGTTTAAGGCCAGGTTGGATGAGCCTTTGAGAAACTTGGTGTAGTGGAAGGTGTTCTTGCACACTGCAAGGAGCTTCAGATAAGATAATGTTTAAAGTCCCTTCCAACCCAAACCATGCTGTGATTCAATGATTTTATTATAGCTCAAGACATATTTACAGGCAGATAGCAGGTTGGGGAGGCTGGAAAGGCTTTCTTGGTGATGCTGCTTTTATCACAGTATTCCATCTCCATAAATTAGGATGCTCAGCTGATATTCAATGTCTTTCTCCAACCCCAACATGAGCTGCTTGACTGACAAAGAAAAAGATATGAAGAGCTATATCTGCAGATATGATTTAACAAGTGCTATATCAAAACGTTTTCTTTGAGGTTCTGATAATTTTAGTCAAGATCAGGTTACATGAGAAACAAGTATCACAAATTAATTTATCTTAAGTGCCTATATTTAGCAGAAATGTCCTGCATCATTAGAAATGCTAGCATGAAAAAACAAGTACCATGTCCCCAGATTATGAAACATAAAATGGTAAAATGGCTGTGGAAATTAGGTATCTGTGAGAAGGTCTTCAGCTTTTTATGAATTTTGGAGAATTTTCCATTAAGTAGGAACCTTGTACCCTAAGAAACATATTGTGGAAACAATAAGAATCAAATTTTGATAGCCTTTGACAAAATGGAAGAATGAAAGCATTGAATTTGTAGTGCTTTCCTATTACCTGTCAGCCACTCAATAAAAGGTGTGCTTTCATCAAGTTTCATACAGTTCAATGTTTTCATTCCAGGTTGGTATCACACTTCTGACCTGAAATACTTGGAAAGCCCTTTAATGTCCACAGAATGCCTTTTAAAATGGACAGGTGTGTCAGCACTTCCAGAAGCAGTTCCATCCGTTGCCTGGATATGGTTCTTCTCCTTGGATCTAGATGAGAAGGCTGTGGAAGGCCATTTGAGATGGCATGGCAGCCCTGAAGAAAGCTGTAAATCTCTACAAAGGACAATCTATCAGTTGCACCAGGATTAGGCACTTTGGGTGCCTAAGGCACCCAGCCTTAGGAGCTTGCAGTGAATGGCAGCTGTGGAAATTCAATTTCTGTTGAATAGGGCCATTAATGAGTAACAAAAGAACCAAGTGCTTCAGTTAATATTAACAGCAGAACTCCAAAAGGGTGCTTAGAGATGCAAAAGTCATGGTAAATTAAAGCTCATCTAATTCAAAGTAACATTTATTGCAACCTGATTGTAACATTGGTAGTAAATCCTCCACAATTTCTTCTCTGAGTGGTGGGAAGTATAAATTCTGGCAGGCAATGTATATCTGGGACTATGTCCATTTCCTGTAAAAAATGCAAACTGTTTCTCTGATTGTGACATGACAGATTAATTGAAATTGCTTAGCAGAAGACCTCTTGAATATTCATAGCCTGCAAGGTACTATGAAAGACAGACACTCATATACAGTTAACAAAATTAAAACTTTTTTAATTATAATAAGTTTACCAAGAGATATGATTTTACCTCTCTAAATAAAAAGCAAACACAGGTTTGTGCTTGATTATGATCAGAAAGATTTTTTAAAAGTAGGAAAATTTTATATTACATAGTATCAAAGCAGTCATTAAATTAATTTGGATCTCAGATCCCCAGTGCAAAATTTAAAAATGGGTCGTCAGTGGATGAAACCATCTGCCACACCTTCTTTGAATATTTATATACAAATTTTTAATGTTTGTAAATGTGGATCAGACTTACTCATGCATTATTGTGGAATCACAGACTATTTAGGGTGTTGTGGTTTGACACTGGCCTAATGCCAGGCATGCACAGGAGTTGTTTGCCCACCCTCTCCTGCCACAGATGGGCAGAGGACAAAAAAGAAAAAAATGTTAACAAAGGATTCCTGAGTTGAGATAAGGACCAGGAAAAACACTTTAAGGGCAAAACAGGCTCAATTTAAGTTACAAAGTGAATTTATGACTAACAGAATCAGAGGAGGATAATGAGAAGTAAAATAAGCCCTTAAACACCTTTTTCCCCCTAGCCCCTCCCTCTTTCCCACCGACAGCACAGGGAGACAGGGCGTGGGGGTTTTGGTCAGTTCATCACCAAGACTTGCTTCCACTTCTCCGGGAGAGGAGTCCATCCCCTGTCAGGCCATGGGGTCCCTCCCATGGCAGACAGTTCTCCATGGACTTCTCCAGCATGGGTCCACTCTCAGGAGCAGCAGCCACACCGCACCTGCTGCAGTGTGAACTCCCCCACGGGCTGACAGTCCTCCCAAAACTGCTGCACTGTGGGTCACTCTGCCCTGGATGCAGTCCTCCAGGGACAGGCTGCTCCAGCCCTGAACAAGGCCCTCTCCACCGGGTCTCCTGCTGGATCACAGCCTCCTCCAGGCATCCACCTGGTCTGGCATGGACACCTCCCCCCCCACAGGCTGCGGGTGGATCTCTGCATCCCCCATGGATCCCCAGGGACTCTGGGTGGATCTCTGCATCCCCCATGGATCCCCAGGGGCTGTGGGTGGATCTCTACATCCCCCATGGATCCCCACAGGCTGTGGGTGGATCTCTGCATCCCCCATGGATCCCCAGGGGCTGTGGGTGGATCTCTGCATTCCCCATGGATCCCCAGGGGCTGTGGGTGGATCTCTACATCCCCCGTGGATCCCCAGGGACTCTGGGTGGATCTCTACATCCCCTGTGGGTCCCCAGGGGCTGTGGGTGGATCTCTACATCCCCCATGGATCCCCAGGGGTGCTGGGTGGATATCTGCATCCCCCATGGATCCCCAAGGGCTGTGGGTGGATCTCTACATCCCCCATGGATCCCCACGGGCTGTGGGTGGATCTCTGCATTCCCCATGGATCCCCACGGGCTCTGGGTGGACCTGCAACTTTCTTTTGATTTTCTTCTAAAATGTGTAATCACCAGCCTCTCTCATTTGGCCCAGCCTTGGCCAGCAGCATGTCCATCTTCAGGGCCATCAGGGATTGGCTCTGCTGGACGTGGTGGAAGCTTCCAGCAGCTTCTCACAGGAGCCATCTTTGTGGCCCACTGCTATCAAAAACCAGACTGTGCCAAAGCAATAAACAGGGTCAGATTCAATCTCTGGAGATCATCCAGTCCAACCCCCCAAAAAGGCAGGGTCACCTACAGCAGCTCACACAAGAATGAATCCCGGTGAGTTTTGAACGCCTTCAGAGAGGGAGGCTCCATGACCACCCTGGGCAGCCTGTTCCAGGGCTCTGCTGCTCTCAGTGTGCGGGCACTCGTCTTGTTGTGAAATTACAGTCAGGCCTTGTAAGTGGGACAAATCAGAGCAGTGTTTGTTTTTTGTTTCATTAGGAAAATCTGCACTGAACCTAAGGGACTCGGTTCTGGCAAAAATAGCCATTTTCTTTATGTTGTGGAAAGGTTATCCCACTCACCTCTCATTCAAAAGCTTTCAGTTAGCACTTTGGTGCCTTCCAAAGTCTCTTCAGATGTTATTGAGTACACCAGGAAGGTTTTGCATCTGAAAACAATGCATCTTCCTCTTTCTGAGAAAGATCATCCAGAAAGAGCTGGAGTTCTAGGATCTTTCCTGGATGTGAGTTTTATAATGGGGTCTAGAATTGCTACAAACTAATGTCCATATCCAGGTGTCACTTTCTGCTAACTGGATTATGACCACTGAGATGAGAGAACTTCCAGTGGAAACCATATGCCGTGGCTTCACCCCAAGCAGCAGCCGAGCCCCAGGAAGGCCCTTGCTCACTCTCCTTCCAGTGCAGCTGTGGAGAGAATGGGAAGGGCAAAAGCTGGAAAACTCCTGAGTTGAGATATAGACAGTTAAATAGGGAAGACAGTATCCATGTGCATAACCAAAGCAAAACAAGAAGTTATTTCACCACTTCCCATGGGCAGGCAGGTGTTCGGCCATCTCCAGGAGAGCACGGCCCCATCATGTCTAACTCTTATTTGAGAAGACAAATGCCATCACTCCAAATGTTCCACCTTTTCTCCATCTTCCCCCTACCTTTATGTCCTGAGCATGATGTCACATGGTCTGGAAATCCCTTTGGTCAGTTGGGTCACCTGTCCCAGCTGTGTCTCCTCCCAAGTTCCTCACCAGCATGCAAAAACAAACAGCAGGAAAGACCTTGGATCTGTGTAAGCCCTGCTGAGCAATAACAAAAACATCTCTGTATTATCAACCCTGTGTTCAGCACAAATCCATGACACAGCCCTATACAGGCCACTCTGAAGAAGATGAACTCTACCCCAGCTAAATCCAACACATTATACTTCTGGTGTGGAAATAAGAGTTGAATTTAATTTTGAATGCTGTGCCTTGGGTACAAAATAGAACAGGAGAACTGATTGAGTTGCCTTTATTACAAAACTTCAGGTTTCTCTTAGAAAAATGCTTTTTTGACACTCTGCTGGCTTTTATTAAGAATTTTAATGTTTCATGTAATAGAAGTAATGAATTTATGTAATAAAATTACAACAAATCCTTTTATTTCAAAGGAGTTTCCTGACTCATGTTGAAGTGACTAGGTACTATTCATAAGACTAGTAATTCTAATGCCACTTATTTTAACAAATGTTAAGGAAGAATTTTATAATACCTGTTAGAAACAGGTACAGTGTCAGTACAGAAACAGGTACTGAAACTTCACAAATTTTTATAGAATTTACATGATTCAACATAAAGACAGGTAGCAACATAAGACATTTTAATACTCAGCCTGTGGGAAGACAGTATGATAGCTGTGATGTTACAAAGAGCCCTGTTCCCATTGCTTTTACCTCAAGTCAGTAATTTATATGGTGGTCAGAAGCCTTAACTTCCTGAAACTGTGTTGCTTGAGAAAAAGGATAGTGACCAAAACCAGGGAAGAGTGATATGCCTCAGCACAGATCCGTGGGACAGAAATGTTTTGATGCTGCATGTAATTCTGGACCTGTGTGCAAACAGACTAAGCTAGGAGGAGAAAAACAGATGATCACGGGTAGACAGCACCTGCCTAAGGGGTTACTAGAAAAGCAAGGTCTCTTTAGTCTGGGGAAAAGTGGAGAAGGGTTTGCTAGGAGGGACCTACAAGGTCCTTCATGCCACTTGGAGAAATGAAAGAACAGGCTTTGCCTAACCTTTGAGATCCCAAGGAATAGCAAAGCAGTGGCACGACCAAGGTGGTGCGTGTGTCCCCTGCTTACCGTCTCCAACAGGCATTCATCACATCAATCGAGCTTTGGAAATCCTTGCCATGGGGCACTGGGACATACAGGCATCCCCAAGTGGCTGGACTACTTGATAGGAGAGTGAAAACCACTAGGCTGTTAAATAAAAAGAGAAGCATCCCCAAGATACAGATTACTGAAAACTGAGACCTGTTGTTTTTACTAAGAATGCTGTAGAATTTGGGTATACAATGTAGTTATGTCTATTTACCCAACACAGAAAAAAAGTTGATGAGGTTTTCACTTTAATAATTTAAAACCAAAAGCAGTAAAGATATTTGTCATTTTGATTTCATTCAATATCTATTCTTTCTTTATTTTTCCCTTATTCTTATTCTTTCTTCAATTCTTTGACAGCTCTAGAGATAGGTCCAAAACTGAAAGTGCCTTTGGAGCTCTGTTGGCCATTCTGGTTTTCAGTCAATCCACACTATCAGTTAAGGTGCCTTTGATGTCTCTTTCAGACATTTTAAGAGGTCATACTATCATTCTTTCTCCCTGTGTTGTTCATTACTCTTTAAGATCTACTTCCATGGCTAATTGCTTTGTACTCTGATTTTTTTGAGGCCCTTTTTTTGCTAAACAAAGGAAATTACTTTTGCTATAAGTTGAGTGTGTGGAGCAGTCATATCTTAGGAGCATGGAACAGCAAGTGACCCTGATCATTAGATAAAATTATTTTCTAAACACTGCAGTGAAATGCATTTATCAAAGATATCCCAAATTTACGGCTGAAAAGTGGTGAAGACATACAGCTTTCAATGTTTCCAAGGTACGTAGTCTTCTGGAGGTACAGACATGTACATGTTGAAGTTTTAAAAAATGCTAGCTTTCATGCTGTTACAATATTGAAAGTCAGTGATATGCAAGGGCCTTTTGAAGGATCTGCAAACGTGACTAGATTTAACAAGTGCTTACAGCCTCATGGCTTCAAGAGGCACAGCTCCAGATCAAGAAAGAAATCTTTCAGAGTACCGGGAATTGAAGCCTTCAGCATATAGCTGTGGCATTAGCTGCAAACCAGTATTTCCTTCTCTTTGATAATCACAGTTTGAATCCAGTTTTAATGAAGGTGCAGGATTACAGTTATTTTATCTTAGCTGGTTTGTTAATTCCTGGTTGACAACACATTTTCTAATACCAGAGTAATAACTTCAGCACATATAGGAACTGTAATCGTGCCAAGACATCCTGTCAGACTTTATAGAAACCACACAGGAGTTAAACAGGACTGTGTGCAAGGCCAGACTAGCAAGTAGAAGCCAGATAAAACATTTGAGCATTCAGATTTGATTAAAGGGCATGGAATTGTCAGCATCCTTGATCTCTCAGCAGAGAATTACATTGTGAAGAGGTGAAGCAGCACCATAATATAATATAATTTAATGTGGATGAGCCGATATTTCATTAGCAGCCAATGATTTGGAAGAATGTTTTCAACACATTGCTTTTGAATAGGTTATATATTAAATCCATATAACTAACAGTGCTTAACTAGGTCTGAAGAATGGTAACAGCATCTGTCATTGACAGATTCCAAAATGACTGTCTTGGAAAAAGAAAGAAAGAAAAATGAGATGTCTCGGGAATTTGACTAAAATTGGCTAAGAAAGTTGTTTTGACTGGTGACTTCAACATATGAAGTTCTGTAACACAGGGGCTGGTTTTGGAAAGCAGGAAAACAGTTATTTGCTGATTTTTCCAGGGATCGAACTCTTTATTTCTAGTTAATAAGTTGTGAATAAGAGAAAGTTTTCTTTTTTAAGTGTGGAGGCTGTTTTAGTTATTTTTATTATTGTAGACTAAATCTTTTCATTTGGGGGAGTATATCCTTGAGAATTTTGATGAATTGTAGTGTTAAACTCATCAAATACCAAGAAAAAAAGAGTTTGGGTAGGGCTCCAAAAATTGGTGGGCTTGAACAGGAGATCTCATTGGTGGTTTATGTATTTCATAAAATGTTCTGGATTTTTGCTTGGTTTTCAGTCAACCTAGCAGGTTCTATAGCTATCCTTCTCTTTCTTCTCACCCCCTCTGCCCTCCACTTTCCTTCCTCCTTTTCTCCCTTTCTCTCTTTTTCGCCTTCCTGATGGATCTTGACATGGTGGTGGTCTTCTTAAACTGCACGGTTTCTTTCATGCAGTACATTTTAAACATTTTAAAAGAACTCCTTAAAATGAATAAAGTGTATTAAATGCATTGAATTTTTGATCACACCTCCTGTCCAGGTTCAGTGTTGCTCTCCATTAGTGTTACTGTAGCTGTTGGGTAAATAGAGTTGTATCAGACCCAATAAACAGCCTCAACATGTCAAGGTGTGCAGCAGATGCCTGGATCACTGTGTAAAATTATGTGAATTGTTTACCTAGGCAAGACAAAAGTGTGTCAGGCCAGGATTTGGGAGCAGAAGCCTGGAAGAGCCTGCAGAACATGGAGGGCACCATGGTGTTGCACCATGGTGTTTGGAGGAGTAAGTACAACTCCTCCAAAACAAGGTCTCAGTTTTCAGTAATCTGTATCTTGGGGATGCTTCTCTTTTTACTTAATAGCCTGGTGGTTTTCACTCTCCTATCAAGTAGTCCAGCCGCTTGGGGATGTCTGTAAGTCCCAGTGCCCCATGGCAAGGATTTCCAAAGCTTGATTGATGTGATGAATGCCTGTTGGAAAGGGTAAGCAGGGGACACACGCACCACCTTGGTCGTGCCACTGCTTTGCTATTCCTTGGGATCTCAAAGGTTAGGCAAAGCCTGTTCTTTCATTTCTCCAAGTGGCATGAAGGACCTTGTAGGTCCCTCCTAGCAAACCCTTCTCCACTTTTCCCCAGACTAAAGAGACCTTGCTTTTCTAGTAACCCCTTAGGCAGGTGCTGTCTACCCGTGATCATCTGTTTTTCTCCTTCTAGCTTATTCTGTTTGCACACAGGTCCAGAATTACATGCAGCATCAAAACATTTCTGTCCCACGGATCTGTGCTGAGGCATATCACTCTTCCCTGGTTTTGGTCACTATCCTTTTTCTTAAGCAACACAGTTTCAGGAAGTTAAGGCTTCTGACCACCATATAAATTACTGACTTGAGGTAAAAGCAATGGGAACAGGACTCTTTGTAACATCACAGCTATCATACTGTCTTCCCACAGGCTGAGTATTAAAATGTCTTATGTTGCTACCTGTCTTTATGTTGAATCATGTAAATTCTCTAAAAATTAGTGAAGCTTCAGATACTATACCTGTATCTAACAGATATTATAAATTATTTAAATATTTTATTGTTACACCCTGTGAATGTAAAAGTTGATATTAGAGGGGCAATATGAGCCTTCTTTTTAGTCTTAAAATATAAAGAGAAATTGCTACTCTTTGAACAACCATGTGGGTTTTTTGTACAAGTTCAATTTTCAGCTCAGAATCACCACAAAATAAAACCACACCATCTTAACAGCAACAAACTCCTTATCTGTGCATAATATTCTATCTCCTGGGTGTAAATAGCTATTAATTAATAAAAAAAATTATGTTTCTTCCCATTCAAAATAAACAAAATGTTATATGAGTTAAGCAAAGACATTATATTTTGAATGTCTACACAAACGAAAACCTGGACTGTTCGTTTTGATGTAGCAGTTACCAATCAAAAGGAGAATTTAGGACATGTTAAATTATATGCAATTGTTTTAAATAGATATTATTTTATAAGTGCAGTATCAGATAAAAGTGCTTTCTAGCTTCAGGCATAAAATAAAATTCCTAATATCAGTTTCCCTTCTCTCTGTACATGCTATCAGCATTCAGGGATGCAGTAAAACTTGCCTTCTATTTGAAAGGGCTGTTTTGATGTATGTTATCTCCAGGGGAAATTGCAGAAATCCTCAATGTTTCATGAGGCATCTTAACTTGCTACCAATATTGTAGGTACACCATAGATTTTAATTTTCTTTGGAGATTTCTTAGTTTGTAAATTTTTACATGGATTTTTTTTCCCTAATGGAAACTGTTGGTCTGAACTTCAGTATAAAAACAAATATTTATCCCATAGTTATTTTATTCCAGTTTTAGTGGACTATTCACAGATTATGGATATTTTGTAGCATTTACAAGGGACATGGAGTGGATATGAAGTGAAAGAATTGAGAAAGAATAATTACGGGAATAGGGAAAATACTGTAAAACATCAGTACATTTTAATGCCTGCAACTCTTACTTATTAACTTTCCTGCACAAAACTACCCTCTGCAGAAACTTTCAAAAATCTATCGCTAGAAGTACCAACAACTGCATCCATCAGTTTTAGTATCCCCCAGATACTAAAATCTGTGGGTCCGCATTCTCCTTGATGTCCAAGATTTGGCGCTTTTTGTTTTGCTTTGTTTCTTAAAATTAAGCCAATGCATTGTCTGCCATCACGCCTGTATAAAGTTTGTGTGATCTTGTAGGGTACATTCTGTGAGTAGTCAGGAGCGTCACTGTGTCTCCTGCAGACCCCGTCCTGATGTAACGCTGACTGCCTGCAGGGAGGTGTTAGCTGTAACATTACAAGGCAAGGCACAGGCTTCCTCCTGTTCCCTGTGCCAGGAGAACATGTCTTCAGCTCATTTTTTTGGCCAGCTGTTAGTATTTTCCTGGCACAACTGTCAAGGAACTGGTTTGAAGTTAGCAATGACATGAATTATCACACCCTACCCCTGGTATGAACACCCTAAAATAAAGCTTACACTCAATTTTTCAGAGAGAATGTTTTCGTTGAGTGCTTTCTGGGTGAACTGATGCAAGTCTACCTCCTGGCAAATAAGGCACTCTGCTTGATGATGATAATACATAATACTAGATAGTGTTAAAGTCATTAGTGGCAGTGGGTTGTCTTTGATAATGGTGACTCCTGTGGAACATCTTTACTGCATTATGAAAAGCTTTCAATATAATTGTTTATGCTTTTGGATATTCAAGAAAAAAAAAAATTTCAATCTGGTAGTATTCATAGTTTAGCTCTTTCATGCCTTAGAGGTAACTTGTCAAACAGAAATCAAAAAATGCTTTACAAAGAACTATGATAAGAAACAGATTCTATTCTTGTTCTGTGCTCAGGTCTGGGCCTGTCTCTTTACTATAATCTGATAACACTGATTCAACCCTTATGCAGAACACAGCCAGCTTGCTGGATTTCTGTTGTGAGCATGATTCAGCATTTGTGAGCTGCAACAGCCCAAATGATCAATAATACTTGTAGCAAAAATGCTGTCCTCTTTTATGTAACTTTGATATATCTGAGTTTGAATGTTAGCTTTACAGTTTTCATATAAATATGTTTTCAAGAAAATATGTTGTTTTGACAATGCAAACTCCAGATGTGTTTTCATCTTCTGAGTCTCTTGCCACTCCTTAAACAAAATATGCAGAGGTTCTAAACAGAAAAACACAATTTTAAATACAATTGGAGTTTATGAAAATGTTAATATTGGGTTTTTTTGAGTTCTCTTACTCCCATTATTTCTGTATAAGAAAAATGACAAAATTGTGATGAAACTATTACTTTTCTTCATAATTCTCTTAGAAGTTAGTGTTAGCTCTTCTTTTCTGGTTACCAGGGTGTTTTTTTTGCTATTGTCACTTTTAATAGTATCACCCAAAGTAAACCAAACTGAAGTTATGAACCTGCTTTGGTACATCAGGCTTACTTCAGAACATTTAACCTGTTTAGTTGATGAAGAAGCAGGAAATACTTTTAACTATTTTCTGAGTCAGAAACATCTTTCTTGGGTGTCTTTCCTGTCACCAGTTGGGCACACTGATTGCCATTTCATTTCTCCCACTCAACAAAACAGATTTTGGGCTTGAATGCCATTGTGCTTTCCTAAAAATGAAATTTTTCTTGTATTCAGTGTGAGGCGCTTGAAGGAAAGTCTTTCTTGAATATATTAATAACATACACTGGGAGTCTATGTGAATAGCAAATATAACTAATATGATTTTGGAATTCTCTTATAGATTGTTCTTTAAAGAAAAAAGTATTTTAGAACAGTTTTAAGTAATTTCTTAGATCTCGAAGTTCCTTGTGAAGTCATGGTAGAGCTCTATCTACTGATTTGCAATAACTAAAGGTTTGCATTTTTATTTAAAGCTTTTTATTTACTAATTTTAAAGAACTATTTTATTCCTCAAGATATTTTCTTTCAACCCAAATCTCCCAATGGAGTTGAAAGTAACTTCACAACATGACTGTGACAGAGCTAACTAGCCCAAAGGCCAGAGTCCCAGATGAGTGGGAGGGAAGTTGAGGTCATCCCCTTAATCTTCCTGGGAAGAGTTAAACTGCCACATTGCTGTATATTATTTAAATTCTCTTTGTAGGCAAATCTGAAAGAAAATATGCTGTCTCAGCTGCAACTGCTTAACATGTGTTAGTTTTTGATCATTTTTTTAGTCATAGGACTTTTAACAAATGCAGAGTTTTATGCCCACTTTGCGGTCAAAAAGGTACAGGGGTCATTCCCTATGGAAGAGTCCTGAATAGTGAGGAATATCTAAGCAGACCTTTTCACACTCCCTTCTCTTGCAAACTCCCTGCTGCTCTACTCTCCTGTGCCATCCATGCAGGAAAGCTGTTGTAGTCACGGGGAGCCTGTCTTCCTGTGGCAGAGAAGTGAGCTGGATTTGTTTTCAATCTTTATTTTTTTTACTTCAGAGGAAGCAGTAGAGGCAGACATGGAGCTGAAGATGATTCCTCTAAATTGGTGTTTATTTTAAAAGTCTTGTTGAATTCCTCACTGAATTTGCTTTTCTTATGTGTATTCTTTCATGTTATCAGACTTCTGTATTCCTTCCACTATCCACTTTTACTCTCATTGCAGAAGTTTTATGTGTCTTTTTCCCAGTAAAAAGTGTCCGTTCAGCAGCCTTTGAGCTTGTCATCACAGATTTAAAAGGAGAAATTTACTGGCTTGTTTTCTCTTTACTCTTTGGCATTGTCCTTGTGCAGCTGGTTTCTGCAGATGTTTTCTGAACAGAGCTAGAAACCTTGCAAATATCATCAGTGTTACAAGTTTCTACTTTGCTTGGAGCTGCATCATACCAGATATATATGTCCTTTGCAAGATCTGGCTGTACTCCTTGCCTTAAATATAACCTTCACCTCGTTGTCAATATGTGTTTTCTCACAGCAGTAGAGTAAGTAAATGTGTATTTGTTATTGATGCTGGAATCCCCTGTCTAATGTGGAAACCATGTTTTCAAATGAGCTGTATGTTCCATTCACAGACTAAACATGCTTGGTCCAATTACCTTTGTGTAATTTTATACTGCATTGATTTGCAGCTGAAGTTCTCATTAACTATTTTTTTTTAGTTTTAATTCTTCTTTACCTTCTGCATCCTTTTGTGTTATTCCTTGTTGTCTATTTCTTTCCTCAGCTTTCTCCATTTAATTCCCTTCAAATGAAGAACACTTCTGCACATGAATATGTTTCATGTGTCCTTTCTTCTTCTGACTCTGAGAATTCCCACCTTCTGTAAAGGATTTTTTGCACACCACATCTGCCAAGTGCTTTACCATTTGAGCTTTTGAAGGAAAATATATTAGAAAAATGGAAATGCTCCTGACAAAACCCCTTTATTCTGTTACACCTGCTCATTTGTGAGTGGCTGATTACGGTATAGGGAACAGAGGTCATTTATTCAGTAGCTGGTATCTGTGTAGGCAACTTTGTGTCTATTTCTAGACATTGTAAAGCAAATAGTAGAGAGTGGAGTTTGGTTCTTGTTCTTGTCTGTGAAGAACTTGACTGGCTGGAGTATGCATCCTAAGGGGAGGGGCTGATGTATTGCCTAATCTTGTATGGTGTAAAATCCCCAAAAGTTAGAGCATTTGTTTTTCATTATTTGGGTTTTGTTTTGAAATAGTGAGGCTCTTGCTAGTGATGACAGGCTGTATCTCCTAGTTTTAGAACAGAACTATTCTATCACTGGTGGTCCATTAAAAAAAAAAAAAAAAAAAAAGTCATGGGAAGCCAGCCTAGAGCCCATTGCTCCCTTACATTTCAAAAATTCTTACCTTTGGGGGAGGCTGTTTGACCTAAATTTTACAGGAAAGAAAAGGCATTTCAAATGCTGACTTGAAAGTGTCCCACGAAAGAGCGAAGATGCCACTGGTGAAAGGAGACAATTCTGGCAGCTTCAGTCTTTGATCCCAAATGTAGAGAAGCCAATGCTACCTTCAGAAATCAATTCTTTCTTCAGTCTGACCGCTCTTATGATTTCATAAGAGGGAGAGAAGGACATTTGATTTGTTACTAGTTGTGGTTGGGTTTTGTTTTGTACTTTTATAATATAGCAGGTACCTTCAAAAAGTCTTATGAAGAAATCTCCAGTGGTTTTTGTAATTGGTTAAATATTTTCTTGTAGAAAAATATGTAATTTTCAGAGAGGGAAATATGGCAGGGATAACATGAAACAAGCAAGGAAAAGGAAGACACAAGTCTGCTTTATATTCTTTTATTTTGGGAAACTGCTCCTAGGTGAGATGCTGCAAGGGCACTGTATCTCAATAGCACCAATTGTATTAGAGATTGTGATGCTCCCAGAGTGTGGAGAGCTCTGCTCAGAGTAACTATGTTATAACTCTTGAGCTATTCCATATGGGATTTGCCTGATTTGGATTTTGTAATTTGTAAAAATGGTATTTTAAATTGCTTTCTTTACTTCTAGAAGCATGGATTTTAAGAGGGTGCTTACAACTAATCTAGGATTTGATATGACAGATATTTATATTTGATGCAGAGCAAAACACAAAATACACTTAACCTTTATTCAGTTGCATTGTAAATGTATTCTATTTTCTTTCAACTGAAGTGAATTATATTAATAATTTGTTATTGTTAAAATGTCAAGAGTATTTTCTTTCTCTTTGAATTATCATTTCTTTGCTCAGGGTATTGAGTTTTACTTATCGCTCCTGACATGGAAAGGAAGAAATGTAATCTTACGTGAAACGTTCAGACTTCTCCTGAATAGGTAGGTTATTTCTTTTAGATTAGCTCAAGTAATAGTTACAGAGCTGACATATGGAATGTGGAAGGAGACAGGAACCAGACAATGCACTGAAACTGAAACGCTTCCTCGCTTAAAGACAGTCTCCCTGGGACTAATAGAGTGATGAGCACAACATGTCAGGCATTGCTGTATGTGGCACTTCTTTTTGTTTTCACCAAGCTGATTTCGAGCATGGTAGCTTTTATTTTACTGTGACATTATCAAAACAATTTACATTCACCTCGCAGAGTTGAAGTATACCTGTTTGGGGATGAAATCAGAGAAGTTCAGGAAGAAGAAACATACCACAGGGAGTTTTGAATTTCACTCCATCTCTGCAGCTGAAAATAAGTATCCATTGTAAAGTATCTGGTTAATCAGATTGATTTTAAATGGTTCTCCCCTCTAACCACTTCAGAAACAAGTCATTCTGCCTCTTAAAGGAAAGCGACAATATGGGAAATATGTTAATCCACTGCTAGTCTGGAGGGGTTGAGGACTGGGTGGATTTTGTGCTCAAGAGAACTTTCCCACCTAACTTAAAAAGTGAAGTGAAGAAATGTGAAGTTAAATCTTTGAATAGTGGTATTGTTCATAATCAGAAATATATGAGATACTCCTTCTAATGGGTTTAGTCCAGCAAGTCAAAACAAGTTCAAATAGCTGTCTTCATCACAAACTCTCTTTGTTTCAAAGATGGATGAAAGGTTGCACTTAAATTATTGTCCTTCCTTCCAGCTTCATAGAAAATAGTACAGCTTTATATTTCATCAACAACGACAACCTGGATACGATGCTGGCAAAATTTTCCTTCCAGCAGAGTTGGTTTAAGCCAACATGTGTATATTTTTACATCCTTGTTTTCAAATTACTTTAAGTTTCCCAACAGCTGCTACTGATTAATTTATAAAACTATCGGTGAAAAAGCAAGGTCAAGGATAACCTTTATTCTGTGCATTTGTCTTTAAAGTAAACATTTGGCCCAAGAGCGACGGTATGGCCCAATTTTGCCCATTAGCAATAGTATTGTTTTCCAGATGGAGTGCTTTGTTTAAATATTTATTAGCTATTTTTATAAATTTATTAAATTGAATTACAGTGTACTAGACCTGGGTCATGGCAATCCCAGACACACCCACCGGTTGGGTGGAGAAGGGATTGAGAGCAGCCCTATGGGGAAAGACTCGGAGATGATGGTTGATGGAAAACTCAACATGACCTGGCCATGAGCACTCCCAGCCCAGAAAGCCAAACGTGTCCTGGGCTGCATCCAAAGCAGCGTGGGCAGCAGGGGAGGGAGGGGATTCTGCTGCTCTGCTCTGCTCTGCTCTGCTCTGGTGAGAGCCCACCTGGAACCCTGCATCCAGCTCTGGGGTCCCAGCACAGGAAGGACATGGACCTGTTGGAACAAGTCCAGAGGAGGCCACAGAGTTGCTCAGAGGGCTGGAGCACATCCCAGAGCCAGGCTGGGAAAGCTGGGGCTGTTCAGCCTGGAGAGAAGAAGGTAGCATGGTGACCTCACAGAAACCTTCCAGTAACAGAGAGGGGCATGCAGGGCAGCTGGAGAAAGACTCTTCACCAGGACCTGCAGTGACAGGATGAGAAATAATGGGTACTAATTAACACAGGCTAGATGTTAGGAAGAAATTCTTCACTGTGAGGCTGGTGAGGCACTGGAATAGGTTGTCCGGGACGTTGTGGATGTCCCAGCCCTGGCAGAGTTCAAGGGAGGTTGGATAAGGCTTTAAAATCAACCTGTTCTAGTGGGAGATATTCCTGCCCTTCACAGTGGGGGTTGGGACTATATGATCTTAATGGTCCTTTCCAACTCTTAACATTCCATAATTTTGGCAATGAAAGGAATGTAAAAGTAAATCTTACTTTTAGTATCTAGATCCTACAGTGATGCCAGAAATTTTCATGTGCTGTCCTACTTATAAGAAGTTTCCATGCACTATAACACTACTGGTGTGATATCTTTTGTGAATTTAAATTCCAAAGAAATATCATTGTCCTGTCTAATGTCAATTTCAGCTCTTATTTTTAATTTTTATGACCTTATATCTTCAAAATTAAAACTGTAACTGGGAACACCATTGAGAGATGGGGAAAGCACCACTCAAACCTCATGCTGACCCACCCACAGAAAAAAAACAAGTAAACAAACAGCAAACAAAGGAAATGAAAAAGTTATCTTTTATTTTAAAATCACTGTCATGTATTGTTCTGCGCCAGAGAAGGAGGTTAGACCAAAACCTGGGTTCCGATATTGCAGAGTCTGGGTGAAGTTCTGAGGGTAATCTCATTTGTGAACTTCCAGGCATGCTTCCTGTTTCTTAAACAGAAGTGCTAAAATACGAAATCAATTTACTTTGCAGAAAATTTATCCTGGCTGTCTGACATTTGCAAATTTTACTGGATTCCTGTGGGATGGAGAACATATTGCAGAGAGTCCTTGTTTTAAAATATTGTCCATTGTCAATGAGAGATTTTTTTAAAGTGCACTCACAATTTATCTCCCCTACCCAGCCCATGGAAAGGAGTGAACTGAATATGTTTTGGAGACTGTTGTTCTTTGTGTGACTGAAAGGGATAATAAGAAGCATTTTACTAGTTCTTAAACCATATTCCAGAGAACAATTACTTATCATTGGATGTGTCTGGAAGAACAGAAACTGCTTCCATCATCTTGTCTTGTAATACTGCAGCTACAAACAGCACCTCCCCTTAGTGGTGAGCCAGTTTGAAGGACAAATTAGTCTTGAGCTTTGTGCTTCCCCAAGAGCCTCCCAAATGAATGGGCCAAGATGTTATTATGGGCAAATTTATACTGTGTTTAAATCCTCTTTAAAATGGCATAATTTGAAGTTAAGGATTGTTAATGAGTTGGATTTTTTTCCTAAGATCAAGTGCTTGCATGAATATAAACACAGAAAAATCCTGCATTCTTCTTTCCACCCAATAAAAAACATAATTATTTGAGCTGAAAAATAAAGAGAAAACAAATAGGTATATTCCTGTAATGGTTTGTAAATAAAAACAAGCTTCCATCTCTTATCTACTTAAAAGCACTATCCTTTTTGTTTTTATTGTGTTTATTCTTATTTAATGTCCTAGAAAAAATAATTTGCTTGTGGGGTAGATAGAACTGCTGGAGGAAAATTCTTATTTAATCTGCCAGAAAATGTCTTAATGAGTTGTTAGGAGGCCCAAAACAGTGCAATTTTGCTTTGTAAAAATGTATACATTGTATAAAAATCGGTTGTGGAATGAACAGCTGTCTAGACATTTCACATATTAAATGGTAAAGAACTGAAGACCTGGATTTATTTAATACAACTGCTTGAGTGGAAAATCTTGTATTTTATATATGGGGCCAAGAACCATGAAACCCTGGACTCTGGTCCCCTTTTTGATGTTGAGTGACCTTAATAATTCTTTGCTCTTACCTAGCACTTGGCAAACATTATTAATTTAAACTTCACAGAGTCCCTGTGAGGTACAGAGGTGTAATTATCTGGCTTTTCCAAGTGTGAGAATTGAGACTTGTAGAGGTTATGCTCTGCAATAAAACAAGTTGAGAAAGAGGGTGGAAACCCAGGTCGCTTGGCACTTACTCCTGCTCCTAATCTGCTGGAGTTCTGCTAAAAGCCTCAGCTCCTTAGCCTAGCACATGGGGTTAATGCTGCTTCCCAGGCTGCAGATGCTCATGCTTAACTGTGTGCGGAGATAAGGAAGATACACATCTGTGACATCTGTCTTCCAGAAGGTACCACTGACTGGCTTTGAATTTCCTCAGAAATTCCTTGCAGGCAAGGATAGGCAATTCTAGCCCAGAAGAAGGCAATGAAAGGTTCTTTTATTTTGACAGATATTGAAAATCCAAGAGAGGATGCCACAAATGCACTTGAAGTGGATGCAGAGCAGGGCAGTAGATTGATTGCACAAGCAGGACCTAAGGCTGTCTTGGTTACAAACTTCATGAGTCTGAGCCAGGCACTTGTCCTTTTTGATTTTTTTTTGCATGTTCTTAATTTGCTTTTAAGCCATGCTGTGCTGCCAAAACATGAGGTTAGGAAACGTTGGATTTTAATGTGGTGTTTTATGGTTTTCAGATTAATCTGACTGAATTTCTAATGCAGAAGCTTTTTCCTAAGGCTTTCACTTATTTGTTTGCTGTTCCTAGGGCCAAATTGCTGAAATCAGAAGACAAGATGACATGATGTGAGTGTATAACCAATTTTTTTTGCCAGCATTTACATCTGCTGGAGGTGCCTATGGGTGGTCAATTTGCAGGAGGGACAACATAGGAAGCCTATCTGGGCCTTCCAGCTCATACACCATGAGGTTTTCCATTCCTGAGCTTCATTCAAAGGCACTGTGGAAAGAAGAAATTTTAATTTACCTTTCTGACAGATCCTGAGTGCCAGCTACGGAACAACAGGTGCAATGGTACTTTTAATTTATCATAATACCAGCCTGCCAAAGTACCCTTAGTGCAGCATTCTAAAGTTATGTGTCTTTTCCTTGCAATGTACCTGGATCATGGTGTTTCCCCTACTCAAACAACATTTTGCATTTTTGTGGATAAATTTTACAATAACAAAATATGCTACCCCCTTTGCAGGATTCAATAAAACGCTTCTGTTTATTCCTGTGATTTATTTTTTTCACCTTATATTTTTGTTTTTTCTCATTTTGTTATTTTGGGGGTTTGTTTTGTTTTTCCCCCAATTAACAGTATTTCCTTTTGTGAAGGTGGTTTTATTTGCTAGTCATCCCAACACTTCTTATATATCACCTATTCATAATAATTTTGATATAGTGAATTATTTTTTATGCAAGTGTGTGTTTCTTTGTATTTTTCAGAGTCTTCTGTTCTCTTGGTTTTTCAGTAAATTATTATTTTCTCTGTATTACTTTACATGCTATAATTGCTTTGTTATCTATAAAATAAAGGTAGGCCTAGTTTACTTCTTTCATCACTGCCAGAACCTCAGTGAATGAACTGCAGTTCCTCTCATTACCATAGCTTTGTTCTGCTTTGTTCTAGTGATAATTGCCCTTGTCATCCTCTTGTAACATTTGCTGTGAAAACTTGTGTTTAAAAACAGAGAGAAAGTAATAGGTGGTGTTGGAGAGGGATTAATTAGGCAGAATAGTTTGCAAAATGAGTTGATAAAGAAATGTTTGGATTTCACATCGTTAAATAACTGAGTCAGAATTGATTATGTAAACAGCAGCAGACATGAAGGAGAGGCTAAGCTGCTTTCCTGCAGCAGATACAGTAAGAATATGTCTGAGACAGTTTGCACTGTTGATTCATAGTGTATTTTTGGTCAAGTGAAGACAAATGAAAATTTTCAAATGTCTGTCTTTAAAATTGTTTTTTTTCTCTCTCTGGTGTCCTTGGCTTTTCTTTCTTACAGCCTAATCTCCCTGTTTTTACACTTAAGAGTTATTTTTGTAAGGTGGTTATACTGCTTTTTAAACCATGTCTTTATGAATCCCTTTCCCAAATGCAAAGAAAGAAATGCGTTTTGCTCACAATGACCAAATTAGTGAGCAAGTTTGAAGTTAAGATCTGTTTTGTGCTGCTGGGGGTGGGGTCACAAACACTGTCAAAACCAGTTTCTGGGAGCTTGCGGCCACAAAATTTAGGTGAAGCCACTAAGACAAGAAATGAAATAAATTTTTTTTGAGAAATAGGTGTGAAGTGACCAATAGAAAATACAAATAATAAAAATATAAATAAAATAAAAGATTCAGCTTCATTGATATGTATACATTGTTTCCCTAGTTCTGGAATGTTTAGTCAAACTACAGTTTTTTATAATATCCTTCAGTAAACACAGACTTCACTGCTCCTCATTCAGCATTATTTGTGTCCTGGGAGTCTTCCAAAGGAAACTAAAGATTTGGCAAGGCCTGGAAGCTTATGCAGCAGACTGTTTATTGTAGGGGAGTTTGGAAGATAAACTTGTCATCAAGGAAACTAAGGTTACCAGGTGAAAATGTAAGATAATGTTTCTGTATAAAAGGACCCGTGAGGGAGGAGTTCCAAAATTGGAACCAGTCTGGGAAAATGCCTGAGACAGAAGCCAGAGAGATAGTTCCAAGGGCAGTGGGTGTGTGTTGCTCTGGTTCTGTGTCTCTAATGTCATTGTGATGGAGCCACCCTGTGTCTGAGGTGTAAATCTGTGCTCTTTAACACGTGGGTGTATCTCCTCCTCGGCACTTTTCAATTAAACACAGATCAATGCACTTTTAGGGGACCCGGTTGCTGAAATTCAGTCCTCTCTTCAACACCTGTAAGTATAGTGGAGCTGATACAAGTCCTTATTGTGAGCACAGCCACAGTGCAAATGTAAAGGTGATCTGTTCTTGGAGGACAGCACAACAGTTTTTCACAAGACTCACATCAGGCTGTTGGTAGAGCAAGGGAATGTGCATTGGAAGATGTAAAAATTCTACAGACCACAGATGTGGTCCTGTCTCCAGCAGTGTTTCCAAGCCTATATCCATTACAACAGAGAGCAGCAGCTGCTGTCACCACAGGGTGCTTGCTCACTTCATATGGAGAGGCGTGGAAATCCACAGCATATTTTTTCGTCTTGCTCCCTCCAATGGAAGGTGTGCTCAAATGGAGAGAGATATTTAGTGATTGCATTCATCTGTTGAATACTGATAATTACATATTCATGATATACCATCGAACTGCACAAAAATCAAGCTGAAAAGTCAACCCTGTTGATTTTGGAGGCTGTTTATGTGTGTGGTATGTGATGCAGAAGAGGAAGGAAAGCACTCTGTGCTGTGAAACAGCTGCCAACTGCACTCCGGTGCTCTGGAGCTGTGGTGTCTGGCCTGTGACCTAATTGCCATGAATAAAATGAATATATCCCAGTATTTTCATAATTTTAAAAGAGCCTTTGGTTAGATACATAAAGTCTCATAGAATTCAGTAAATGAGAATAAACATCTACATTTAAATTTTAAGGAATGGGTAAACTAATTGTGATTGACTGTTACAAATGTACTCATTTTTTACCAAAAACATAATTAAAATACTCTGAATTAAATCAGAACATTTGACCATTGATAAAGAAAAAAGCACAGAAAAACCTTGGAAAGACAGGGCAAAATATCAAATAAGTGGAATGGCTTCCCTGTATATAGTTATGATTTAAGGTCCAGTATGGCTCCAACTAACTTACATTTCAACTGAGGAAGGAAATATTTTTTTCAGTTGATTATAAAGGCAATTGATTTTTTCCTAATAGATTGTATACCCTGGTATTTGTCACAGCAATGAGAAGTGGATCAACTGAGAAGCTTCTAAAGCCTGTTAATTAGGAATGGACTGGATACAGCCCTGTGCATCTGCCCATAATCTCTGAGAACCAGGCTAACAATATTCTCTCTGTAGATGGAGTTCAAGTCAAGTTAATAGTGTTTGTCTTTCTCTATATTTTTATTTGCTCAGTCTGCTTCAGTTCTTTGGCACTTGCTAAAGAGCTATTGAAAATGTTGACCTAATACTCATATCAAAGTTTATTTTCTTTTTTCCCCCCCTGTGTTTAAGCATTACATCTCAATTCAGTGATGGTTTTCTTATCAGAGAGGTAAGTGCTTTTCATGTAAGAATCTTTATATCCAGTAGGAATTCCTCATGCACATAAGCATTTGATGAACCATTAACAGGGTGTGTTTGTGCAGGGAGACTACAGGATGTTTATGAGACCACAGATTTTACCCTCACATGCTTTAGCTTTCCATGTGTTTCCTCCCTTGCTCTTTTATTTTCATAGGATAATTTTTTTTCTTATGAACATTTCCTTTTCACTACTTTGCATTTTGTTTAACAAGAAGGAAAAAAAAAAAGCATGTTTGTTTATATTTAAAATGAAGAAAGGTTTATGATGCAGATAAGTGATGCAGATGAATAATACAGAAATGAAAAATGGTCTGACCTCTCTGTTTTGATTTGTAGTCTTTGTGAATTACATAACTGTCCCCTAATAATGCTGATCTCCAAGAAGAAACTCCTGCCAGTAGGAGTAATTTTTGATATGAAATGCAATGTCTTCTTAATTTTACTACAAAAAGAAATGAACATATTTTTTGGCTCCCTCTAGAAGCCCCATTATTTTTAAGAGGGACTGAATCTAATTATCACAGAGGGTCTCTTGAACCACTTAAGGATATCAGTACAAGAGTATAGCAAGCAGTCCCTTGACCTGTAGGTAATAATTTCTAGCTGTGCTATTGTAATAGATTTAAGATTCTTCTCCTGGAAGCAAGCTGAGTATAAGTTCTATCAAATTGTTCAGCTTTTTTTTTTTTAATGCAACTATTAGTAGGAAAGAATGCAAATCACAGTTTGAACCAGGAATATTTCTGCATTACCATCAAGTAAGTAGTCTGTTACCACCATGTAAAAGCATAATCACATAAGTTTTTCCTTCTCTGAGGAGGTGAAAAAACTAAAGAAAAATTCTGCAAAGTCTTGCCTTTAATGATATTGTTTATAGCTAAAATGTTAGAAGATGAAGAATTGGAAAAAGCCCTTTATTAAGCATACAAGTTTGTGGAAAGCAAAAACATGTACATTTGTTAAAGGCATCAGAAAGAACCAATGTACTGCTGAGAAAAGCTGTTGTAGTCTTGTTGACACCAGCCAACAATGTATTTCTGCTAAAGCCCTTTTCTGGGCTTTTTTAAGATTTCCATATTTATTTTCATGGACAATTGTATACCTTTCATGGTTTTATCACTTTTTTTTGGTCTTGCTGATGATGGGAAACACCTCTAAACTGATTTTGGATAGTGATTTATTTTATTCATTATTTGCAATATCCTTTTTAAACCCACTTCTATTTTTCATTTGTGATATCATCTTAGCTGTGGCATGTTTGTTCCTTCAAGTCATCAAGGGTATTTAAATATGTGATCTGGGATAAATATATAGCGTTATGATCTCTTTCCATACATAGTTTTAATTTATTCTTATTAATTTTGCAATAAGTCTACATTTATGGCATTACTTGTATTGCATAATTATGCTATTTTGTAGCTTTAATTTTGATTATAGCTGGACCCATGTCACCAAAATTTAATTTAAATTATTTTTTAATATTGTTTGAAAATATTTTCCCTCTATAACTATTTTTTCACAGCCTAGAGAAATAGAGTAATTCTTTCTTCAGCTGTATAGAAGAGCATTTTATTGCTATGGCTTAAATGTTAATTCCCCTCCCCTATCAAGAACTTAATATTTTAAAGAAGCAATTCAGCTTTTAAACTGAACTATATTCCTACCTGTGTTTCTGTGAAGGATTTCTCAATCCTTTTGCTTTATAATCTGAAGAAGCTGATGTATTCTCTTGTATCTCTTTCACCGATTATAAAAGTAGCACTGTGAGGCAAGAGTGTTCAGTTTTTTGATTTATGCAAATAACTCAGTACATAAGTTAGGAGTTCCTTCCCTGATGGCTACATATTACCTTTAACATACTCCGGAGGACTGGGCTCATTGCAGCTGTATTTTTAAAGTCTAAAACTACTAAAGAACAATAGTTTTACTGGTGCATAAAGCCACGAATAGCAAATGCTCGGAAAGTGAAAACTAGGAGCAGCAGTAGTAGCAGATTAGCTGAGAGAGAAAAGAAAGAAAGAAAGGAGAAACCTCTTCCGATAAGCCGGCTGTAATTTTATATCTAACTATATCTATTGACAAAATGGGGGCTTAACCAAAGGTGGAACAGAGGAATTACTGTAATATTTAAGTGGCTGTTAGTGAGTACCCTCTGTCTTTTCTGTAGCAGTATCCAAAAAATATTTCTGAAATCACTAGGAAAAGTATACCAAAGATTGTAGGTTATTTGCTAAAGCCAGCATCAATATCCAAGAAATTATCCATTATGAAGTTATTGTGAGAGATATTTTCTGAATTAGGGCACTAGAAAGAGCTATTTATAAGAATTCCTTCATTTTTAATTCTATGTTTGTAAGACAAAAGTGGGAATTTTCAGTAGTAGTAAAGGGTAGTATTTAATTTGTCTGAGTGAGACGGTAAAGTCAAAATTCTGGCTGAAGAATTGAGTAAAATAACTGAAATCTGTATTAACAATTACTAATAATTTTAAATATCTAGAGACCTCAGTGTCTGGAATTACTGAGGAATTTGGCAAGTCTCTTTTCATGTCTGCACATAAAATCTGTCACAGAGAGGAAGCATTGAAGTGATTTCCAAAGTGCTTGGAAAGGTTAAACCAAAGGCTATGTAAATGGTGTCATTCTCATATGTCTACCTCCACAATTGAGTCTCCTGTGAAATTATTTGTCCCCTGAAGTCCTTCGGCCTTGTTGACCTTCAAGGGGTAAAATATTTTTTTCAATGGCTTCTCATGGTTGTGGTTTGAATATTAATATTATGCATAAGTCAGGCTTGCTCTCGTAAGGAAAGGCTACATTCTTCAGCTGTTCCTCAGCTGGGTAATGATGCTATGCTCCAAGGTCCTGTTGCTTCACAGTGGTAGTAAAGGTGACATAAAATCACTGACAAAGGGCTTGGCTGAGAGGCTTGGATGCTTTTGAGGAGAGTAATGATTCTGTAACTTCCATAATTTAGGCTTGGGATGATTTGAGTACTTTTGCTCTGACTCTTGGAATCATTTTCTTTTTACAGAGTGCAATATAGTAGCCCATTTTTTTTAAGGAAAGGGTTTTTTCATATAGCATGAAGTGATGATATTAGTCATACATCATATATGGATGTCACTAGATACACTGAGTGAAATAGAGCTTGGATTTCTGTATGTGACCTGAAAAATTTATGTCAGAAGTAATGGGACTTGCGGAGAAATTTCAGAGAGATTGAGGAGGGTTTTCCCTGCTTGGTTTCCATTGGAAATTCACAGTTATCAGTGCTTTTCCATGGATTTCAGCAAACCAATGCAATTATGCAATCATATTAACTTGAACAATGTCTGTTGAACTTGATTGATCTTTAAGTTGTTAGCTTCATTTGCAACATTCTTCTATTGATTTTTATGCTCTTTCCCACTGCCTGTTGAGGTGTTTTCAGTGTCCTTGCAGTATTTTCCCTCCTGCTGTTATGTATACAGCTCCCACCTGGTTAGTTAAGCTGACAACAAGGTGTAGCTAAATATTTGCAGAGAAAGGCTATTTTGTTACTCTGATCTTCCACCACCTGTGCTCTTTGTTCATGTATGTTTTATCTTAGGCTAACCTTGCTTTTGGCATCTGTGGTTTTACAGCTCTGAATTTACTTACATTCGTTGGTAGAAACTGGGCCTTTGGCCTGACTTCAGGAATAGTAGTTTTGAGTATTTTGAGTGAATACAGAAAAACAAAATGTTTCCAATGAAGGAAAAAATATCTTTCAGAAAAATATTTTTCAGAAAAATATTCTGGAAAATAAGTAGCAAGTTTCTTGAAGAATGCAGAATTTTAGACTAAAACAACAATACAATTGTGTCCTGTTGGATTTTTTCTTTTTTTTTTTTTTAATATGACTATTTCTGCTAGCAAATTGCATAAAGGTGTGATGGGGACCCGACAAACAGATGGATTTGAACAGGAATGATGCTGAAAGGGAGACTATACAAATGTCACAGTAAGGGAGAATTAATTAGCCTGATAAATGTGATGGGCACAGCTGTCCTTTTTGTCCAGCAGACCACTCTAGGTCTGGAAATAAATGACAAAAATCCAAATAACTCATTTGTGAAAGGAAGTTTAAATTTATATCTTTCTCCACAAAAACATTGCAGAAAATTGCAAAGCGCAGTGATTACCTTTCCAAGGACCCTTGACTGAGTATAAACAACCATATATCAGGGGCAAATTGTGAGGAGTGTGGGACCTCAAAGGCACTCCCTATCTGATTCCAAGCAGGGGAAGTCCCTGTGTCTCAGTTTATTGGGAAATAAAAAAGAAATATGTCCTTTCTTCCCCATGATTTCCAGGCTTCAGTTTTGAATTTATTTTGCTGAGACAAAATGGGAGAAGCAAAAATGAGGAAAAAATTACACTCTTTGAGGTGATGATTCAAAGCAGGTGCTCTGTAGTAGGAGCAGGAATGAATGGAAGGTTTGTAGGAAAGCTTAACTACAAGAACTTACCATTTATAGCCATTCAGCCCCAGGCCTAGCTCTTACTATGTTTTTCCAGGAGTTGAGATAATGTGACTCTGTGAAATACTGCAAGGGAATCAGATTCAGTTTCAATAAATGTATTTAAAACACTATTAGGCATATATCATTTTTATATCCACTAGTAGAAACATGTAGGAAAATGAGGACAGATGTACTCTGCTCAGGTTTATTCTAGACTTCAGTGGGTCATCCAGAGTGCAGGGAAAAAGTATTTAAGAAAACTTGCACTCAGAAAGATGAACATCTACTGAAAATCATTGCACTTATTTACAAATGAGATCATTGTAACGTTAAATGATGCTTCTTTTTCTCTCTCATTTTTTCTTAGACCTGAAAGCCTCTGCTCTTTTACTTTTAATTGTATGCTGAATTCTGAACCTGAAGAATTTTCTTGAAAAAAGACTTCTTGAAGAGAAGGAAATTAGATAACCAGCAGACAATTTGAAGCAGTGATGGGAGGGATGGTGAGTCATTGCTTTGTAATTCCCTTGCAAATGGCAATGAGGTTTACTGCACAACAACAGAAATACTAAAGAATATCTGGACTTGCAAGCATGCATGAGATTACAAAAAGGAGGCATTTTTTGCCACTAATCCAGTGCATCTGGTTGAAGAAAAGAAGCTTGGGGCCAGAGCTTTAAAAACTGGACAAACATCTGATAAGGGATATCCCTTATTTTTATTGTCCTTTTTCTTCATTCCTGAATGCTGTTTTATATTTTAAGTAGAGTGCAAAACTCTTGCTCATGACAAATCTGTTGGAGAATAGCCTCTTTCATCATATATATTGAAACAGAGATTTTGGCTAAATTGTTTACCCCAATTTCTTTTTCATTTCTTTTCCTAAGTCAAAGGAAAAATGCTGTTTCCTACAGCAAGTGCTCTGCTTCCAATTTTCATGCTAAAGGCTATATTGACTCTAATCATCATCAGTAAAAAAAAAAAAAAAAAATAGACCTGAACATGCCTGTATTATTTCTGGGTAACGTTCTCCTGCTTCTGTTTGATGTGAAGGCTACAAACACTGAATGAAAGATAAAATATCGAAGTTTTGTTGACATATAGTGGGCAAAAGTATGCCTTATTATCACTGGAATTGTTACTCTACTTGTGCATAAATTGCAGGAATTTCATGGGTTTCCACAAAAATACTGGAAGAGCTAGATCCAAGTAATTTTGGCTCTTTTGACTTAGAGCTAGTTGGTTTTGGTTGTGGGTTTTGGTTTTTTTCGTTTTTTCCCTTTTTTTTTTGTTTTAGGGTTAGAAGGAATGCAAGTACTGATATCACCTTTTACTTGTTCTTCTCTAAACTGTTTGATCCATACACTTTTGAATACAATATACATATATATGTTACCTTTTTTCATTCATCATTTTTCTGAATTTATTTGATAGTTTCGTTTGCACCTGAACATTGGAGGTGCTTATATTATAACCTTTCACTGGCTAAAAGTCAGAATTTGTTTCAGAGATTTTCAGTGTTTCTTTTTCTGATGGTGAATGGCAACTAAATGGAAATAATATTGATGTTAAAGGAAAAAGCTGTTCTAATTTAGTGGGTTTTATGCATAGAGAATATTTTCTGTTGAGAATAACAATGTAATTTTATGTTGCACACATATCTATGGCAGTTCTGGAGGATTTTTAGATTTCATTTACCTAAAAAATTAAGATTTATTTGAATGACTGGTTTGACTAACAGAAGTGGTTGTCAATGTTAGAGAAATTGCTCCAGATTTTGAAGATGTGGTGTATTTTGTTTTGGAAGGTTAAAGTCATTAACTGTAAGTCTTTTTCAAATGATCCCATTTGAAGGACAGCCAAAATGCAAAGAAGCATATGTTCATATGAATGAGGAAAGTAGAAGATAAAAGTGCGTAATGTACATGCTCTGCAGGATTTGAAATAAGGTATGTGGGAATATTAGAGTGTGCAGCTTTATGTGAAATATGCTCTAAGGCAGGTGCAGAGATTAACAGAAATTCCAGGATTCTTTTCACCTGCACAAATCCTTCTAGAGGCGTTGACATCAGTCTTCATTGTTGTTTTTCTGTCATACTTAATAATGAGAAAAATGGTGTGAAAATGACACCCCTTCCTCTCTAGCATTTTGGTAGAGGGCATGAAAGCAGCTTCATTCTGCTTTTTGGAACTATTTTGCTTTTACTGAAGATGCCAAAGTGGGGAGTATAGCTGGACGTGCATTTGTTGGTAGGAAGTGATTGTCATAGAGTTGAAATGTTAAGGCTCATTCATTAAAAAGAATCTCCAAACATTTTGATGGGTTAGAAGCTACGAAGAAATATTTCATGAAGATACCATGGTACTTGGGTGCAAGAATAAACTTTAGTCAGGGCTTTTTATATCCTCTTCCATTCTGTTTAATTCTCCTGCTCACTGCTCCAAACTTACTTTCTAAAAAACAACCATCCAAACCACCTTTCTTCTTTTTTTCTTTTTTTTTACTTCTGTTATGACTATGTCCCAGACTGTGGTGCAGTACACTGATCCCATCTGGGCAGCTTAATACAAACTCAAAATCTAACTGCAGTCACGTGAAGGTCTGTCAGCAGATTCATCCAATGGGTACATTTCGGGGGCTACAATGTCTAGATTGGAAACACATACTATTAATATTTTATCTCCAACATCTTTTTGGAGAAGCAGGATAAACTGGTTGTCTGTCGGCCCAAAAAACAGCTTTAGCATATCCTTTATTACCCCAAGCACGGATAAAAATTAAAGTGTCTGTTGATAACTTACACCTGGTTGGAAGCATTGAGCTTCATCTGTCTGCCAATTCACTTATGATTTGTAGAGGAAACAGGGAATTCTTTTGCACTGTGTGAAAGGCTGTTGTGGAAAACAGGCAATGAGTGCATTGAAAACCAAACTCAGAATACCATGTCCTCATGCAGCTCTTAAAATAGGAGTAAGAGACAAAGCAAGAATCAGTGGATAGAATCAGCATGCACTCTTGTTCTTAGAATATTTTCCTCTTGCTAATTTTAGGTATTTAGATTCTCCAGTTGCTTGTTCATTACATGAAGCCTTAAACTAATCTTCCTTAAACTTGCCTTGTTCAGAGGTCATGTTGGAAGATTGGATGCCGAAACAACATGATAAATTTAATGATAAAGTGGCTTAGATACTCATGGTCAAATGTAAAATAATACATTCATAACAAATCAAACTGGACTTAACTCTTTGGGTGCTTTGTTTTTGTTTGGTTGCTTGGTTTTTGGTTATTTTATTTTTGGTTTTTGTGGTTTTCTGTTGTTTTTTTGGGTTTTTTTTAATTTTCCCCCATGTATTTGAACCCTTGTCTACTTATGGGCTATAATTTTATGGAATTTCAGTTTTCAGTGCATGGAAATAAATGTTCTACATGGTACAGTGCCTCAGACAACCCACATCTCTGTGTCTGTTGAGATTCAGAATATTTATGAAAAGTGCTGGAAATCTGTATCCATCAATATGAGAAAAGTCATATCAGTGATCATTTTGATGAAAAGATGAATCATTTTCTACACAGCTGGTCCATGCAAACAAAAATCAGTGACATTTCACTTCTAATGCAAATTAAGGAGAATAAAATTCAGATGTCAATTTTTACACCTGTTATGCATGCTGCAATTAGTGAGATTCAAAAATATCAGTTCATAATGAATAAATTTAGGAGGACATGATATGATGTACATATTTTCCATTTGTTTTCTGACCAATGAATGAGACCTTGTTCTTAAACCATTATCATGATTGGGCATCAGCATTATTTAGACACATTTGTTGTCTTGCTGCCACATGCTGATTTTATGTCAATAGAATAGTAGCCCAACAATAAATAGCTAATTTGAGTTAAACTTGTCCTGCTGTATGCGTATATCTGCTTGTCTTAACATAACAATGACAAGTGACATGGATATAATTCAAAAAACCCTTCCCTGTACAGGTTGCTCAGAGCCCTGCTTTAGCTCAGCCTAAACAAGAATGTTTTCAGGAATGGAGCCTGAATATATCTCTCTGGACAACCTGTGCCAGTGTTCCACCACCCACAGTATTATTTTTTCCTTTATTTCTAGACTAAATCTACCTTATTTTGGTTTAAAACTGTTACCCCTTATCCTATTACTATAAGCCCTGCTAAAAGTTTGTCCCTATCTTCCTTATAAACCCTCCTTAAGTACTGAAATGTGCTATAAGTTCTCCCTGAAACTGCTTTCTCTCCAATCTTGACAGCCCCCAACTGTCTCAGTCTTTTCTCATAGATGTGGTGTTCTATGCCTTTAATCACCTTCAATGCACTTCACCTAAATGTCTTAAGTAATTTCAACTTGTCCTTTCATTTTTCTATATGTATTTGATTTCTATTATTTTTTTATTGGTTGATTTGATAATCAGAATTTTCAATGGGCTAAATATTCCTCGTGCATTAAGCTTTTGTAGTGTGGAGCAAATGTGGGGTTTCACCTTCTTGGAAATGAGATCCTGGCAGTTGCAAATGAGAGTGTCTTGGAGCATGAAGTTTTTATGTCTTCTGTATTTCATGTCTTCTGTGTTGAGACAAAGGCATCCAGCTACCAATACCTGTCACACAGATGAACTGACTTATGCAGTGAACAGTCAGGGGAATAAAATAATTGAATTCAGCTGCTAATTTTTTCTAAATACTCCAGGTATTAGAAAAATCCAGGAATTCTTCCCAAACTGCCTTCCTTATGTAGAAAACTGCAGTTTAGGTTTTTCTTTTCAAGTTTCAATATAATTCAGACCTGGCAGCTTGGCCTGTCTCTCATTCCAGAGAGAGGGTGAAAACTCTCTGGACATGTGAGTTTTCCAACACTCTGTTTTTTGATCCTACAAGCACTGTCAATTAAATATTTTTTACCTAGTCTTCTCGTAGCAGCACTTGAAAAAAAAAAAAAAAGGGATATGTGAAAAAAATAGGCAATATCTTCTGTTTAGAATTGCACCCAGAGTGATGTTAATACATCAATTCTGCCTGCCCAGTCTTCCCAACTGTCTTGTGTGTTTGATATAGTCTCACAGCAGAGTCTTTTTCACTCTTCAAACATCAAAATTTGTACCATAATATCTAGCACATGTCATTATTCTTTGGAATGTCACTCTATTCCCACCCTCCTTCTTCCTGGCCACTAAATGATAGATTTGGCATTTTTATAAACATAGGAAGTTTACAATAGGCTCTCAGATTTTACTATAGGAAATTCAATTTACATTACTTATAACTTTTCTGTTTCCAGTATTTGTCTCTTGTAAAGTTGACAAAATTTAAATTTGTGAGAGTGAATACAAAAGAAAACCAGCCAATTTTTAAGGAGTCACTCTGGAGGCAGGCAAATATGAGACAGTTATGACTGGCTTATATTGATTGATGGTGTTGTACTTTTTAAAATACTTTGCTTGTGCTGATGCAATGATTCATTATCCCTTATATTGTCTTCTGTTTGGACTTTATAGATAAAATTTTTACTACTCCTGTTAGTACTGGTACTGGTTTTCAAGATGCAAACATCTGTCCTCTGGGAATGGGCTTAGACTTGGAGCTATCAAACAGCTGTCAGTTGAGAATTATTTTAGTAAGGAAATCTCCTCTTCTACAGAAAGACCTTTAAAACATATTGAAGTCTGGTTCTTTGAATTCAATTTCCAATACTGTAATACTGGCCCATAAATACCAATCATGTATAATCTTGTTTTAGTTACAGATATTTCCACATTTGAGAAGCATTTGTAGCAAGAAAAATGCCTTTTAACCAAACTAATTTGATTGAGGCAATGTAGTATTTTGAATTGCTGGAAAACAAAGAAAACCCATCAATTTATGACTGGCAAAATGTTTCAGGAACTTTATTGTCTGGTCTTTTTCTAATTTAAAAAATATTAACTCACATCATTCCATCAGAATAGTGTTCAAGGAAAGATATCCAAGCCAAAGATGGGTTTATAGACTATCAATTGAATTTGATTCTTCAAAAAATTATTAATGCTGTAGCCTTAATTTAGCTGACTCTCTTAAATGAGGCTGAGGGAATACTTTCACTTGCATTTTTGGTAATGGAACTTCTTACAGATGCAGGTCTCCCACCATCCTCCCCCTCCCTCCACCCCCCCCCCCAAAAAAAAAAAGCCAACCCCAAACAACAAAACTAAAACCAACAAACCAACCAACCAACCAAAAAATCCCCAAACCAAATTAACCCCAAACCAAACAAAAAAACCCTTCAGGACTGAAGAATAATTCAGGACTTTAAATCATCTTTTGGCATGACCTACAATAGTACTATTCTGCCCACCACCTCCTGTAAATTACTGAGCTGTCAGTCTTCCATGTTTCTGCCTGAGTAAAAATAATTATAATTGAATGAAATATGGGACAAGTGAAATGGCAGTAGAATGATTCCTGTCTCAGATTTACTACAGTTTTGTAGTGGGAAAACTGAATATTTTCTTATCTGAATAGCATAAGTGTGAGTTTTCTAGGTAGATTTTAACTGCACGTGAAACCTCCTTAAAATGTGTAGAAAACACTGCATTTTCCTCTTCTCCAACACCCCACTCCTAGGCTAGATCAGTAAAGCAGAACACTGCAGAGCATTCAGGAGAAGTGTTTGTCATGTGTGATCATCAGCCTCGTCTTGAGCAGCAAAAAGCAGGGTCCTCAAAACTTGTGGGAGTCTGACTGGAGGTTTAGTAAAACTAATTTCACAAGCAAGTAAATTCTCTGTGTCCAGCAGAGTGAGGCTGGGCAGATATGGTCATGTCTTACTTTCACCAGTACTGAATTGCCCTCCAACATAAATATTAAACAAAAATGTTAGCAATAGAAATTCACAGTGAATATCAATGCAATTACACATGCTTACTTCCTTTATTTTCACTTTTCTTACTATATGTCTGCTCCAACCAGACATTGCACACTAAATCAAGAATTCTGTGAAAAAAACATTTGTTTGCTGAAATAGCTATTTAGTCTGAAATTTGTCTGTGCTGGAGTGGGAGGGCAGAAAGAGCTGGAAAGACAAAGAAATTAAGTAGATGGAAAATAAAATTGACTTCTTAATACAGAGGGAAGAATACAATGCTTTCCTCCTTTGCTCTAATGTATAAAAATCATTTAATACATTTCCAAGCACTGGGATTGAATAAATTGATTATAAATAATTTCCATTCTGAATTTGTCTTCCTTCATTATCAGCGAACTGTCAACTAGAAGTTTGTCTATTTCTTGCTGTTTTCAAGGGCAGTTGTCAGGGGAAACCATTTTGCCATGCAAAATGAGCAGGCATTGTGCCATATATCCTCAGCATCAGCTACAATCTTCTTATCAGTTAGCAACCATAAAGAAGCAGACTGTGGAATGTTTCTCTACAGTTTTCATAACTTAGGTCACTTGTTAAATAACTTCTGCAAATGCATACCAATTACTTTTTAGCATCTCATTTTTGGGTGTACAAAACTCAATGTCAGCATTGATGAGTTCCAATTTCTCATATATATGTCATTATTCTCCAAATCATGTGTAATAGGAATAACAGAGTTGATAAACTAGAGAATCCCCTCTGTCATGGTTTGACCCCAGCCAGCAGCCACCCAGGCAGCCACTTGCTCATCCCTAACCAACAGAATTTAATCTAAAAGTATATATGTCTGTCTGCAGAACAAAGAGAATGATTCTATAACTTTGCAGTCATAGAAAATAACAAAGTCCATAAATGTGTTCATTAGAATTATTTAAAAATTGCTTGCATTTTAACTAATAGCAACTTATGGGTTCTAGTTTCCAGTGAAGTGCCATTACAAAGTGTGCTCTATGCCTCAAATGAAAATATTGAATGAAATTGTCAATTTTTTGCATGATTAGAAAGGAAATAATTGATATTTGCAAACTTTATTTGTCTGTTTTCTCCAAAGATTAAGATTTTTACTGATTCTGCATGTAAAACATTGTATTTGAGTTTCAGAAGAAAGCCATAATAAAAAAAAAGTAAAATTTGGTGGTTTTTTTTTTTTTTTAAAAGACTGTTTAGAGAAAATTATTTACTTCAACTTTATTATTTTTTTCGGGACCCTTTGTTTTGGCTGTACTGGGCTAGGATATACTGTCCATTTTCTATGTAATTTCAATTTCAGATGTTTTGATATAGGACAATTTTAGTGGAGAAATTTATACGTATAGTCTTGTTATAGATTAAATGACACAAAATGTGATGTAATCTCCTAGTTATTTTGACTTATGGTAACTGTTGGTACACGATTTAGTGAGAGGAAGCAAGACTGCAGCTTTTAAATACAAACAGAGGTTGCCTGTGTTTGTGCTACCTGGGAGGCTTGTGGAGGTCTATATTTGGAGTGTAAATTTTTCGGGGTAAGTCAAAGTCTGCCAAGAGCATTGCCCATTCAGATGGGAGTTGACTCATAGTCTGGAATGTGGAACCATAACACACAGTTATTTGGATAGGATGAAAATTATTTTGCAACTGGTGCTCACAGCAAACTTTTAAAGGCCTAAAATAGCACAAAGTGGCTAACCAGGGGAAAACTGTTGAAAGTATTTGTGTTTTCCAGGGGCTGATTGCTGAAATCTCCTCAGCACCAACAATTCCACAAATGCTTATCTTAAAAGCCCTTGTTGTCTGTATTGTCCCACCACATTTTTGGGATAAAAAAGACTGCTGAAGTCCAGGACATACAGACCACAGTGAGAGAACAGTCAAAGAAATGGTTGCTTAGTTACATTAATGCCACACAGACTTCCAAGAAAGCACTTGGGGTTTCTCTGTCACAGTGACTTGTACTGGAACTAGACGTGCTTTCTGGACCATATGGCAAGACAATCACTTTTTTTAGTCTGCCAACCACTCTTACTTGTAATGGAACAGATTTGATTTTTTTTTTAATGCATTTCTATACTTCTGTGAAGGTAAGCCTGACTCTAGCAACAAATAAGAAATGAACACATAATGCTGATCTAGAAAAGAAGATGCAGAAGAGATAATTTCCAGTACGTACATATCCACTAGCCCACAAACGTGATACTCTGAACATTGAGAAAAAACAATATTATTTTGTGACACGATGAAAATAGTTTACATCCCTAGCTATTTGTAATCTAGACATCCTGATTCAGTAGGTTGACTTATTGTGTCAGCAACTACAGGGCACACACTAATAAATGAGGAGAGAATGTCAGCTATGTTGGCAGGAAATGGCCAGTCATACAGCTGACAGCCAGTCTTGGCAAGGAATATATCTAATGGCTTGGTACTGCAAGCTGTTCGTAGTTAGCATTACCAAAGCTGCCAGCCAATTGCCTCATAAGGTCTGCTGACAGGCAGTAATCTAATCTGGCCTCCCATTTGTTATTTCTTTTTATCTGCTAAACACGACTTCATCTTTCCCGTGGTTGAATTGTATGCTGTTTGAAATCTGAACATTGCGTTTAATTTTGTGGACGTGAGAATAGCAGAGGTGTTATAATCAAAATCATATAGAACTGGGCCTCTGGAAACAATTTTTCATGAAGATGTGCTCAGATTTCAAAATAAACTTACTATAAAACAGGAAAGAATGTGGTTGCATTATTTTACCCGTATATGTCCTCTTTCAAGCTGAAGTTTTAACACAGGGATTTTTACATCATAAGGAATTCTAAAATAGATATCAGGGATAGACTGGACGGAGGATTGCAGGGACAGTGGAGAACAGATTCAAGGTTGTTGGCTTGATCAAAGCACAGAAATAAGTAGCATGCATTGTGCTCAAACAGGGTAGCTTACCTGTAAAATAAGTGAGGTTGAGCAAGATATGTTCAAATTTGCTGGTTTTATTTCATGTTATTGATTGAAAAGCTGTTGGCTTAAGATTCATCACTGAGGAGTTAATGTGTTCTTGCCTTGATTAATGAAATGTTATGTGCCTTGAGTTAATGTGCCTTGATTGACATGAAAACTATTATTTCAGGTACAAAAGTACTACTCTACTGTGTCTGTTCATATAAAGTCAGAGCGGCCTAGTGGGAGTGGTGCTAAATTGGTGACATTTCTTTGCTCCTCCAGAAGCTCCCTGTGTTGTTGATGGCATATTTGACTAGGACTGGCTCAAGAAAAGTGTTGTGCATCAAAAAGTGTTGCTAATAAATATTGACTGCCTCTGCCTAGCAATTCATTTCTCAAAGCAGCCAGTTTAGTAGAGCAGAGCCTCGCAAGTGCCAGTACTTTCAGATGTAAATTTCCAGTGACTCAGTTCTGCTGGCCCTGTGCTTGTGCCCAGGTGTGACTTGCTCTGGTCAGCATGTAGCAGCTTGGCGTTCGTGGCAGCATCCTGCTGGTATTCCAGACCAGGTGTTGCATGGGTCTTCCATGCAAAGTGAAATGAGCCCATCTGGTTTATCGTGCTTACCTCTGGCCAACTGATGTTGGTGAGGAAGATGTAACCCCAGGAGATGCAGGGTCGTTTCTGTTCCATGGTGAAGCCAACTGACTCTGGATTTTCTTTGTTGGCTTCCCTTTCCTCCAGTGTGGTGTTATAAGACCCACTCTGAAGTGCTCTTTGGAAACCTTGTTTGGGGCCATGCCTTCCTTCCACCCTGGTCTTCCTGCCTTTCTTTCCTAATACCATAAAATCAGTGGATAGGAGTGTTCTGTCTTACATGAGCTCTTGTGAAAAAAAATTGTGAAAAATTGATGTCTTCAAGAGTAGATGCCTGCTTGCCAGAATATACCTTGGTTTTCATTGTCTACATTCCTCAAGTTTGGCAGCACACTTCATACTCTTGAAAGAACACAGATGATAAAGGTGTTCAAGCTTGGGAATTGTTTTTTCTGTAGTGTCAGATGGGTTGCTAAAAAATCTGAAACTGTTACCCAGAATCAGCAATTTTTAAAGCACTGCTGGTAGCACAGCTTATGACAAAGTTCTGTTTCCTGACCTGGAAATATTAGGAATCAGCTGGGTGAAGCCTCTGGGCATCAAGGAAAAAGTCTTTATCTGACAGCACAAATCTTCAGAGATCAAAAATAAATTTTCCAAAACCCCATTAATATGTGCCAAAGTTAATCTCTAAAATAAATATTAAGAACAATTTATATATTAGAATATAATTTACATATATCATATGTTATACACCTGTATAATATATTTTTATATCATCTATGCATCAGAACATAAATTATAAAATAACCTAATTTTAACAAGTAAAATAGAATGAAAAATTACCAGTATGGGTCATTGCCTGTTGCCAATCTATTACTATTTACTACTCAGTAAGAAAATATGCAACAATTTAATGCAAATAACAAATGAATATCCACTTTTTCCCCCTCTAATTATTTAGTGCCAGGTGTCACACAGACATTTAAGGAACTAAGTATATATACAGAATGAAATGCTGAGGAAGAAGGTGCAGTCAGCTCTAGATAAATGTGAGGCTTTTTCACTCACTGATAGGAAAAGAAGTGGGGATTGATGCTTGAGAGAGGGGAGCAAAAACTGAGGCCATTGACATGTGTTCTCACGGAAGACAGTCTTATTCAGAATAAAGAGGATTTTTTTTAATGCAAACTCCATTAGAAGTCTCCTGTTTTGCAATTTTCTTACAGTAGTGGGAGAATAATTAGATGGGCAATTGACACAATACCATTTGATCTATTTACACGATTTCTTTTTATTTCCTACAGCTTTTCCCTTTTCCTTCCTAATACAGGTGGTGTTTGATCTTTCTTGAAAGGGCAAGATGTAGCTCCCCACTTCAATGAAATGCCTGCAATTTCTGCTGCACCTGCTGAAGTCTTCCCCTGCTGTCTCCATATTCTAACAAGATCTCAAGAAAATCAGGCATTGATAAGGAGATTTGCCTGCAATAGACAGAGTTCCACTTTCTAGGAGCCTCTCAAATACATAGAAACCTCTTTTGTATAATCTGAAACATATATTCCCCTATAAGAACTATTTCTTTTCAGAATTTATCCCTCTTTTCTTAGCTCAAAGGGAAAAGCAAGCATCACCAGGCTCAAAAAAATTACTGAAGCCCAAAAGAATTTGCCCAGACCACAGATCTATTTTTCAAAGTACATCAGAAATTTGCAATAGTAAAATACCAGAAAAGACAACTAAGATGAAGTATGGATACCAGTGTGTCCTTGTTCCTTTGTGCCTGTAACTTCTTTTTCCCAATCAATAAAAATGTCAATGATAAAAGTGTATGTGTTAGACTGGAGAAATATGGGAGGTTTTAATGGTTAAAGAAGCATTACAGGAACTTTTTAAGATTCTGTCAGTTTTCCTGGCTAGAAAGGAATTCCAAGTCAACACAGCTGTTTTGGCTTAATATTTGTAAACTTAAATGTTTTTGAAAAATGCCAGCATTCTCTCTTGAATGTACCATGTCCTTGCATGACAACCAGGCGAATTGCACATGGAAAACAAGAGACAGAAGGGGCAGAGAGGAAAGAAAGAAAGGTCTACCAAAGTAAAAAAATTGTATCTTTACTGATTAGTGGTCTGGTTTGCATCTACTTAAATTTTTCTCAACGTATTTGGGGCTACAACAGCTATGAACTGACATGATGTAAAACCCCAGTGGGGAAGACACTTTTGGGATGAAATCTTTCAACAAACAGACTTCAAAAGGCACAGTCACATTGTTCTTCCCATACTTTGAGCTCATAGGAAAAAACTGGACCCCACATCAGTCAAAATGTAATTAATCATGAAAATGAATTATAAATTTCAAGGGAATAAGCTTCTCTTTACCACTACATGAAAACCAGAATGGGTTGTATCTAAAAAGCATTGAGTAATTCTTCCAAGCAATGCAGGGCAATGCTTATTTTTGGGGTTTGACTGAAGTAAAATTTTATTTGTGATCTTGTCCAGATTATATTATTATAATATAATTTATATATTTTGTTTTTCTGACCATGATGATGATGACCATGGAGTCATTCTCCAAAATGCCACTACAAATACAGGCTCCAGTAGAAGGCAAAAGGTCAGGGGTAGTTGCTTTAACTAGGAATATGCTGAACGTGATCAATCTCTATTGATGATTGCTGTAGGGATAGTGGAATTCATACTAGGGGCCACAATCCATAATATATAATCTCATTGTTCTGAATTATTCTTTGCATAGTATTAATAACACTCTTTACTCTTAATTTCCATACAGTGAAGTGACTGCAAACTTTTATATACTTGTATTAAAATTTGTTTGTGCAGAGATAAATTTGAATATGATGTTTTAAGTGATCAAAATACTCTTATGTCTCACCTTGAAAGTGAAAAAATGAATAATTGCAGGTTTTAGGCTTCTCAAATTCTAAAATGGCTAATCATTTAAAAGAAGAACAGGAGGAGAAGAGAAGTTTTTGAAACAATTCAAATTTTGAAGCACATTGTGACAGACTAAGATGATGAGCTTCAGAGAGTGATTCAAATAATTGCCCCACTCATTGTGTGATTTTCACATCCTATTTGGCTATCACTTTGTCCAGCATTTGTTGCTAGCTTCAAGCCTGAGTGAGACCTTTGTCATCAAAGTCCTGCTTTAACTTATGATCTCCTCCAGCCTTAGGTATTAAAGCATTTTACCTATAAATAAAGAATGAGATGAGAGGTCTGGGAGGAGGTTTTAGTTTTTCAAGATGAATTCAGTAATTGTGACAGAAGTTATTTTTCATAGTTCCAGAAGAACATGAAATATGAATTCAGAGCTGACTAAAAATTCTCTTTTAATGGTAACATTAAATTGTTGAATTAAAACCCATTTAAGTCCTTCCCTTCCCTTTCCTTCCCTTTCCTTCCCTTCCCTTCCCTTCCCTTCCCGAAACCTTCCCGAAACCTTCCCGAAACCTTCCCGAAACCTTCCCGAAACCTTCCCGAAACCTTCCCGAAACCTTCCCTTCCCTTCCCGAAACCTTCCCTTCCCTTCCCTTCCCTTCCCTTCCCGAAACCTTCCCTTCCCTTCCCTTCCCTTCCCTTCCCTTCCCTTCCCTTCCCTTCCCTTCCCTTCCCTTCCCTTCCCTTCCCTTCCCTTCCCTTCCCTTCCCTTCCCTTCCCTTCCCTTCCCTTCCCTTCCCTTCCCTTCCCTTCCCTTCCCTTCCCTTCCCTTCCCTTCCCTTCCCTTCCCTTCCCTTCCCTTCCCTTCCCTTCCCTTCCCTTCCCTTCCCTTCCCTTCCCTTCCCTTCCCTTCCCTTCCCTTCCCTTCCCTTCCTTCCCTTCCCTTCCCTTCCCTTCCCTTCCCTTCCCTTCCCTTCCCTTCCCTTCCCTTCCCTTCCCTTCCCTTCCCTTCCCTTCCCTTCCCTTCCCTTCCCTTCCCTTCCCTTCCCTTCCCTTCCCTTCCCTTCCCTTCCCTTCCCTTCCCTTCCCTTCCCTTCCCTTCCCTTCCCTTCCCTTCCCTTCCCTTCCCTTCCCTTCCCTTCCCTTCCCTTCCCTTCCCTTCCCTTCCCTTCCCTTCCCTTCCCTTCCCTTCCCTTCCCTTCCCTTCCCTTCCCTTCCCTTCCCTTCCCTTCCCTTCCCTTCCCTTCCCTTCCCTTCCCTTCCCTTCCCTTCCCTTCCCTTCCCTTCCCTTCCCTTCCCTTCCCTTCCCTTCCCTTCCCTTCCCTTCCCTTCCCTTCCCTTCCCTTCCCTTCCCTTCCCTTCCCTTCCCTTCCCTTCCCTTCCCTTCCCTTCCCTTCCCTTCCCTTCCCTTCCCTTCCCTTCCCTTCCCTTCCCTTCCCTTCCCTTCCCTTCCCTTCCCTTCCCTTCCCTTCCCTTCCCTTCCCTTCCCTTCCCTTCCCTTCCCTTCCCTTCCCTTCCCTTCCCTTCCCTTCCCTTCCCTTCCCTTCCCTTCCCTTCCCTTCCCTTCCCTTCCCTTCCCTTCCCTTCCCTTCCCTTCCCTTCCCTTCCCTTCCCTTCCCTTCCCTTCCCTTCCCTTCCCTTCCCTTCCCTTCCCTTCCCTTCCCTTCCCTTCCCTTCCCTTCCCTTCCCTTCCCTTCCCTTCCCTTCCCTTCCCGAAACCTTCCCGAAACCTTCCCGAAACCTTCCCGAAACCTTCCCGAAACCTTCCCGACCGAAACCTTCCCGAAACCTTCCCGAAACCTTCCCGAAACCTTCCCGAAACCTTCCCGAAACCTTCCCGAAACCTTCCCGAAACCTTCCCTTCCCTTCCCGAAACCTTCCCTTCCCTTCCCTTCCCGAAACCTTCCCTTCCCTTCCCTTCCCTTCCCTTCCCTTCCCTTCCCTTCCCTTCCCTTCCCTTCCCTTCCCTTCCCTTCCCTTCCCTTCCCTTCCCTTCCCTTCCCTTCCCTTCCCTTCCCTTCCCTTCCCTTCCCTTCCCTTCCCTTCCCTTCCCTTCCCTTCCCTTCCCTTCCCTTCCCTTCCCTTCCCTTCCCTTCCCTTCCCTTCCCTTCCCTTCCCTTCCCTTCCCTTCCCTTCCCTTCCCTTCCCTTCCCTTCCCTTCCCTTCCCTTCCCTTCCCTTCCCTTCCCTTCCCTTCCCTTCCCTTCCCTTCCCTTCCCTTCCCTTCCCTTCCCTTCCCGAAACCTTCCCTTCCCTTCCCTTCCCGAAACCTTCCCTTCCCTTCCCTTCCCTTCCCTTCCCTTCCCTTCCCGAAACCTTCCCTTCCCTTCCCTTCCCTTCCCTTCCCTTCCCTTCCCTTCCCTTCCCTTCCCTTCCCTTCCCGAAACCTTCCCTTCCCTTCCCTTCCCTTCCCTTCCCTTCCCTTCCCTTCCCTTCCCTTCCCTTCCCTTCCCTTCCCTTCCCTTCCCTTCCCTTCCCTTCCCTTCCCTTCCCTTCCCTTCCCTTCCCTTCCCTTCCCTTCCCTTCCCTTCCCTTCCCTTCCCTTCCCTTCCCTTCCCTTCCCTTCCCTTCCCTTCCCTTCCCTTCCCTTCCCTTCCCTTCCCTTCCCTTCCCTTCCCTTCCCTTCCCTTCCCTTCCCTTCCCTTCCCTTCCCTTCCCTTCCCTTCCCTTCCCTTCCCTTCCCTTCCCTTCCCTTCCCTTCCCTTCCCTTCCCTTCCCTTCCCTTCCCTTCCCTTCCCTTCCCTTCCCTTCCCTTCCCTTCCCTTCCCTTCCCTTCCCTTCCCTTCCCTTCCCTTCCCTTCCCTTCCCTTCCCTTCCCTTCCCTTCCCTTCCCTTCCCTTCCCTTCCCTTCCCTTCCCTTCCCTTCCCTTCCCTTCCCTTCCCTTCCCTTCCCTTCCCTTCCCTTCCCTTCCCTTCCCTTCCCTTCCCTTCCCTTCCCTTCCCTTCCCTTCCCTTCCCTTCCCTTCCCTTCCCTTCCCTTCCCTTCCCTTCCCTTCCCTTCCCTTCCCTTCCCTTCCCTTCCCTTCCCTTCCCTTCCCTTCCCGAAACCTTCCCTTCCCTTCCCTTCCCGAAACCTTCCCTTCCCGAAACCTTCCCGAAACCTTCCCGAAACCTTCCCGAAACCTTCCCGAAACCTTCCCTTCCCTTCCCGAAACCTTCCCTTCCCTTCCCTTCCCTTCCCGAAACCTTCCCGAAACCTTCCCGAAACCTTCCCGAAACCTTCCCGAAACCTTCCCTTCCCTTCCCGAAACCTTCCCTTCCCTTCCCTTCCCGAAACCTTCCCTTCCCTTCCCTTCCCGAAACCTTCCCTTCCCGAAACCTTCCCTTCCCGAAACCTTCCCTTCCCGAAACCTTCCCTTCCCTTCCCGAAACCTTCCCTTCCCGAAACCTTCCCTTCCCGAAACCTTCCCGAAACCTTCCCTTCCCGAAACCTTCCCGAAACCTTCCCTTCCCGAAACCTTCCCTTCCCGAAACCTTCCCGAAACCTTCCCTTCCCTTCCCGAAACCTTCCCTTCCCTTCCCTTCCCGAAACCTTCCCTTCCCGAAACCTTCCCTTCCCTTCCCGAAACCTTCCCGAAACCTTCCCTTCCCGAAACCTTCCCGAAACCTTCCCTTCCCTTCCCGAAACCTTCCCGAAACCTTCCCTTCCTGAAACCTTCCCGAAACCTTCCCAAAACCTTCCCAAAACCTTCCCAAAACCTAACCTTTCCAAGGAAATTTTGGAGAGAGCAAATAGATCCCAAGTGTGAATAGGAAGCAATAAGATATTACATATGTATTTCATATGTTGTAAATAGGTTCAAAATTAAGAAAAAAAATGGATTTATATGCATTATTTCTTTCATGTTTTGGGTACTTTTTTTTTCTCTGACTTAGGCACTATAGTTCAACCATCTCCATGACATTCTTACTTCTGACAGGATTTACATTTATTAGGTTTATCTTGACTTAACATTAAACTAGTACAGATGAATATCCTGGAGATAGTGATAAAAGCATAGTGCTCAGCACAAAGGACAGGTGAAATATTTGTGGTAGTTTGTATTTCGTTGGAACTGAAGGTATTCCAAGGATACTTTTGATATCTTCCACTGGGAGTGTGTTTACTTTACACAGCAATAGCTTTATTTATTATACTCATTAGGTATGATGATTAGATATGGGATTAGATTAGGATCCTATACAGTTAGTAGCAGGGGATAAATGAACATTCACTTATGATTTTTTCACTATACTGGGAGGGAAAATGAGAGAATTTTTATTGTTGGTTAGGTAATTTAGAGTGGAACTAGAGTACTAGAATTTAGAGTACAGTATTGGTAGCAATTTACTGACATTTTAAGTGTTTCTAATTAAACATTAACCTTGAAATTATTTCCTCAGAATATCACATAAGGTAAGCAGGCAGTAACTGTTGGATCTGTTTCCATCACTGGCTATGAGTTTTATTCCTTTAAAAGTTGATGTTTTGCATGGCAGTAAGTAAAGAGCTGCAAAATAAAAGTATTTTTCTTTAGTTTGCAAATGTCTGAAGGCAGTTCTCATTAGTTCTGGATTCTTTTGAACCTCCATCATTAGGAACAGCTCAGAACTTTAACTCAGTCATTTGTGATAGAACATCAAACAATCAAATGGAAATACATGAAAAACACATGTTTGTAAAAAGCACCCACATGTGCAAAAAACTCCTTTAATGGTGCTCATCATGTCTTATGTAAATTCAAATGAAACTTACATTTTTAATGCTTTTCCACTGCACTATCATATTCAAATCTGATGGTAACAGATTGATCAAGAATAAAAAATTTAATAAAGCAATGTATTGAACATGACATACTCTATTAATTTAGAAATTCAGTTTTTATTGACTTCGGTTTTCTGCTTCCTCTTTTTCCCCCAGCTGAACTTTGAAAAGGGCACTTTTGACCTTTCTTTTGTGCCCATTCAACACTTCTCTGTAAATTAGTTGCATATGTACGTTTCTGTGTGCTTTTTGCATGTAGATGATGGAATGTAAAAGTGGGAGAGTTCTCTCATGTCTTCATGAGGATGGGGTCTTAGAAATGCAGCCTTGGTACAGGAAATATATTTGACTGCAAACTGTTTGATTTATTTATATAGAACTTGGAGGAAATGCTTATAAAATCAGGTATTGATTCTGTATTGAAAAACTGTACAAAAAAACGCTGATAACTTATTTGCCCCAAGTTATTTTGGAGAGACTTGCTTCTTTACTTTATTCATCTCCTGTAAAGTATATCTTTTATTGTGCAGATAGGGGAGCAGGTAAGGGAAAATTGCGTCATTTGCAAAATTAGAACCTGCATCCTGAAAATTCTTTGTCTTGTTCTTTTTCTTTCCCCTCTGCAGTTAATTGAAAATATCCTTGGTTTTATCATCTAACTGAAGTTTACAACCGTAATCTTGGAGTCTGTGATTTGGACTCCTGTTGTGGGGATGTGGAAATGCTGCAGGGTCTGTGTTGTGCTGTTTTTCTGTCCCCTTGCTCTTCTCCTCTCAAATGTTTGGAAAGCAAGAATGCAGAGAGCTTTAAGACTTACTGTGATTTTGAACATCTCAAGCTCTATTGAAACTTCCATGAAAATAAAGCATGCCATTATTAGATTTTTTTTAAAATTATCTTCTCCCTTAGTTCACTTAAAGGCATTTAAAAAGTAATATTTTAACCACGAAGTCATATAGTCAGGTATTAGAAAAGACTAGTCTGAGTCTCATGTACAGATACATCCTTAAGTTTATTCAAATTTTTTGTGTTTTATAACAAGACGTTTTTCATATTTGTCTGAAAAATTGTTGGGTTTTAGCATTAGAAACATTTTAAGAGTGGATGTTATAGTTTCAGTGCACAAAAACTTGTTAGTGAAAATGCAGAATAGAGGAGCTAACTGAAGTTGTTTGAATGAAATTCATTTGTAGACATAAAAGGTGCCATGGATATCCACTGCAGCTCTTTGTGGGATTAAATCAATGCAAGTTAGCGTGCTGTATGTTCACTGATGGCAATAGAATGTTATTGCTTTCTGGATATGTCTGTTTTATGTGAATCTGACTGCCAGGCAGCAAGAAAATCCTGCCGTATTCTCTGGATGTCTGTTTTGTGTTAAAAAGAATTTAAAATATTAACTTAAGCAAAAAAATTCAAAATACAGAAAGAAAACAACAGTTTCGTTTTTTTTTAGAAAACTATTTTTTTCAGAAAAAAGAACTATAATATTTTATAGAAATTTATGACTTTGTTTGATCATGCAAAATTTTAGTCAGGGTTGGTTTTTTTTTTTGCCAAGTCCAAACTATATTTGGCAATAAGGGGGAAACTAATTTGATTTGCATTATGCTTTTTTGTGTTGGGTGAAACTGGAGATTTAGAATGAGATTCAAAGTAAATTTACTACTCTTTTCTTTCCTTTTTTTTTTTCCTCTCTTTTTAAAAAAAAATTCATTCTTCCAGAGGAAATACATGCAATTTTCCCACCAGAAAAAAAAAAAAAAGGTAGAGTTTTTTTCTTAAGATCAAAACAGCCTCATTATATATTTTAAAAAAGATTAAACAAAGACATTTTCCTTCTTTTGCAGCTGCTAATTCATCACACCTTATCTTTACACACAAGCTTTTACCATAAAAATAGTCATTTCCTTTATCCATCATGTCATATTTTAAGACATGCTAAAAATAACACAATGAAAGGCAGGATATTGCCACAGTTGAAAACGTCTTGTGTTTTCCACATTTGGATTATATTAACCTTGTGGTCTCCTTTCATTGCAAAGGTGTAATGTTGGTTTCCCTAACCTCAGAACTGTGTTAGAAGAACTGCATCCAAGCTTGATTGCCAGAATAATGTAAATATTACTTCATGTCCTTGGAATTTCTTATTGCAATTGCTGTTACTTCATATGTCTACTGTGTTGGGCTTTCATTTTTTTTTGCGATAGTGAGCACTGATTGGTTTGCACTAGAAAGTCCCTGTGTTTCACTCTGAACTGCTTATTGCTATGCTATATACAAAAAGACAGCTTTATTTATTTTTTTTTTTAATGTGGGTGCATGGCAGCAGAAACGTCTCAACAGCCTTTTGTAAAAGTCCTGAGACTCACTGTATTATTGTGAAACAAATACGGAGTAGAAAGATTCGGAGTAGACAGAAAGGAAACTTGTCGAGAAACAAGACTTCTTCCTTCTTGGTTACATTCTGAAAATCACACTGAGTTGTGCTGGCTGTGATTCTGTATCAGTAGAGGTGCTGAACACGTTGTGCATTTGGTCACAACCTCAGCTTTGGTTTTGCTGACAGTCACATCACAGAAGTCACTTACTGCTTGCTGTCTATTAGAGCTGCCTATTGCACGCCTCTGAAAGGCAACCAGGGCTCTCTTGCAGCTTTATTAGACACAATGGAGGTTTGCACTTTAGTCTCTGACTCTCAAAGAATACTAAAGCTTCTCTGTGCATCTGTACAAAGGAATTTTTGTTTGTGCTAATTTAACACAATGCTGTAGATGCCAAATAACTAAGTGAACTTGAATATTTTTTCCCAGTGCATCACTAGTATGGAGTGAATTTTTGCCACCTCTGTGCAATTGTCCATGGTGTTAATAATGCCAAGGTCATGGGTTTGACCCCCATATGGGACATTTACTTAAGGGTGAGACTCAATTATCCTTGTGGGTCCCTTCCAACTCAGAGTATTCCATAGTTCTGTGAATCTCTTGCAAGAAGGTTAGCTATGATTGCCTATGTCATGCATCAGGAAGGAGGTACTGACATGCCCAAAATGTCATCTAGACCTCTGAACAAAAATATATAAATTGAGAAATATAGAAATAAATCATAGTGGTGAAGAATTGTAGGGCCAACAAAGCTGTCTAATATTTAAGTGCTGCCAGAATTTGTTCAGCAGCAATCTTGAGCAGAAAGTAACAGACAGTGGATTAAAAGAATTTTCTATGATTCCACTCTAGAAAACATAAAAATTAAGCAATTATTAATTGTGAAGCAATTTTTTCCTCTTCTGCTTGACAATACGACCTGCCATAAATGTGGCAAAACTTTTATCAGACATTTATGAAACATTGTGATCTACTGTCCTGCTTGAAGAAAAGGAGGTGAGACTAAAAGTTGATTATGATCTGGAAGATGAATTAAGCACTAATTGCCTGATTTTTGTGGGAAACTAGAAAAGTAGAGAAAAATATCCCATCCTTTAAAGCTCTATAAAGTTTAGAGTATCTGAAATTAATTTGTATCATGCTTCACATATCACACACATCAAAGAACTTTCTATGTTGTAAAGCCGTGCAGGTTACTCTGTAGCTCCTCATTTCAAGAGAAGCTATTCTTTAACAACTTATTTACACTGTATTTAATGACACACAATGCCTCATACAGGAGTAGATGCAAACAGACAGAAAATTGTAAAAACACACTAAAGTGAAAAAAGAGATACTAAACAGAATTTGTTTTTCTGTAATTAGGACTATGACACCTCTGGATGATCTTTCATCCCAACATATTATGATATGATAGATACACATTACTGTGATTTCTCTAGTGATGCTCACTGTTGCTTTCTTGTTGGCTTTAATAGCAAAACAACAGGACAGGCTAAATTGAAATGATTTATCCTCTCAGAACTTCATAGTCAAAACAGATTATCACAGTAACAGGTTAGGCTTTCTCCTGTATACACAACAGATTTTTCTCTGGAACCATGTCATGCTTCATGGTGTCACTGATACTGCTACGCTTTACAGAATGACTTTCTTGAGGTCACTTCCTCTGCCCTGCACTCTGTCTTCTGCCTCCTCCTCCTTTCTTCTGTTAAACAAGAACAAATGTTATCCTGTATGTTCTCATCCCATTCCTGCTTAAAAAATCTTTTTTAATAGTTGAGCTAATAGTCTAAGTGACCAGATGTTGTCCTTCTGAGTCTGTGAAATAGTTTATCTGGAAAATACAAGACTGTTCTCTGTGTTCACTGAAGGGGAAGAAAGGTATTGTTTGAAGATTGAGAGGAAAGTGCAGAATCTGGGAACAAACTGTTTCACCTCACGCTTTTAGTTTTGAATTCTATCCATGTTATAGTCCTTCTTTTTCTGAAGTTTGTGGAATTTAGTTTCTTAAATTCCACAATATATGCAATTGTAAATTGCATATATTGTGGAATAAGTATATCCAAAATTATATGCATATATTGGATATACTTATTGCAAATAAGTATATCCAATATATGCATATACTTACTGCATATATTACACAGAAGTAACTTTCTGTGATGACTTCTAGCTGCATCAGTGAAATAACAATTAAGCCATGTCAAAATAGTTTGAAAAGGAGGACAGTCTCTCATGGGAGGGATCCTCTCCTGGAGCAGGGGAAGAATCTGATGGATCATATCATGGAAGAGGGAGAATTGCAGCACAAGGAAGCAGAGCAGCAACTCCCCTTCAGCCCAAGGTGATACAGGCTGTCCTGCAGCTCACACATGTTGATGGGGGAGATTCTAATGGAAATATCTTCAAACTGTTGCAACCTGTGTTTTGAGTTGCATATTATGAAAACTACTACAGCAGGAAACCCTTGCTGCAGCCAGACTAAGAGAAAATGTTGAATCCTGTATCCTGATCCAAAGGGATCAGGGGTGAAGAATGTAATGCAATGAGGAATGTAATGGAAATACATCTTGGTTGAAAGCCATGATTTGAGTTGCATGTTACAGGATTGTAACAGGAACAACCTGAGCCAGCGGAGGAGAAGCCTTACAAAAAGGAGTGCAAATTACAGCAAAGACCTGAGATGACCTCAGTGCCCAGGAGCTCCCAGAAACACACCACCTCTCCCATATTGAGAGACCACTTTAATAGGTGGAGCCCAATGACGTGGATTAAATGAACTCAAAAGACACTTTGTGAACATTTGTGGATATTTTATAGACATTTTTTAAGGGTGGTCCATAGATCCAAGGTAATGATATCTGTGTATTATATTAAAGAACAAGAGGAGGGAGCACGGTTAATGATGGTGTATTGAATAGGGTGGGACCTGATCATAACATAAATGGTATGGAATTAGGGTGAGATAAAATGATGGTTTTGTCTACGCAGAGTTAATTTTCCTACAGGGCTGTGTTTTGGACTTGTTGATTAAACAGGAATGTTTTCATTACTGAAGAGCAGAGCTTACACAGAGCCAAGGCCTTTTTGGCTTAAACCCAATCTACCAGTGACGAGGCTGGGAGCAACAGGTTGCTGGGAGGGGACACAGCCAGAGCAGCTGACCACAACTGACCAAAGGAATATTCCAGGCCATATGGTTCATACCTAGCACATAAAGCTGTGGGGACAAGAAAGAAGGAGAGGAGGGAGACATTTGTAGTGATGGTGTTTGTCTATCCAAGTAAGTGCTACACATGATGGGGCCCTACTATCCTGGAGATGGCTGAACACCTGCCTGCATGTGGGGAGCAGTAAAATAATCCCTCGTTTTGCTTTGCTTGTGTGTATGGTTTTTGCTTTCCCTTTTAAACTGACTTTATTTCAACTCTAGGGCTTTCTCAGTTTTACTCTTCTGGTCCTCTCCCCAGTTCCACTGAAGCAGATGGATTAAGCACCTGTGTGATACTTGGTTATTGGTTTGGGATAAATCACGACATGGGAAAAATATTTATTGCTGTGAATTTAAGACAGATGAAGGTGATTCCTGAGTGCCTGATAAAAGTACTGATGAGTGGCAAGAGGTACATTTCAGATGCCCTACCTTAATATTTTACTGTGGTTATCTCAGTCCAGAGCCTGATGGGGATGCTTTTCAGGGGTCTCAACTTCAGTGACTACCAAGCCTCTTGATGATGATGAATAGGAGAGACAGAGTTTGCCATACCTAAGATTAGGGTATTTAGGAGTTAGACATCCAAAAGTTCAGCACTGTGGGCTCCTACTTCTGTAGGTTTCAGACTGGAACATTAGTGAAATCCAATTTATGTGCATCTCTACAGACAGCAGTGTATGACAGCAATTACTGTTCAAGATCAGATAGTTAAGTGGTACAAAGAAATAGTTTGATCATGATAAACATAATGCTGCACAAACCACCTTTGAATCTGAACCCATTTAAACCACTCAAGATACGTCTGTACTTTAAAGTTCTTGAAAGATGATGATCTTGTTTAATTTAATTGCTTACCATTCAGCAGCTTACTTCTGCTTGTGGACAGAAGACTATTTTGGTCTTTATTTATGCTTTCATTTTTAATAGCAGCCATTTACCAATTTCAAACATGTTTACCTAGAATTGTACCCAGAGGGAAATACACCCAGCTAATTGCTATTAGTGTTTGCAATGCATGATTAAGTTATAATAATATATTAGTAAGGCTGTCATTAAATATTAGGATTGACGTAAAGAAAGGAGGGTGGGTGACGTAATTTTAATAAAATCCTAATTATTTGCAAATTGAATGAACGGACAGTGTGAGAATTATTTATTCATTGTAAGTTTTCTGCAATGAGAGACTAAATTCTACTTGATTTTCTACTTTTTGTTTTCATTTATCTCTGGACTAAAGGAGTGCACAAAGCAAAGGCAGAACAGTAGTACACAGTGCATGTATGAATGGCTTGTAAATTTGGTTTGGTATGTGAAATGGGATGAAAAAGTATGTCATGGTGCCTAAGTACGTTTTTGTTTTTATTTTCATAAAACATAATTATTCAGCTATTAATAGTTAATGGGATACTATGTTTATGTACTGGCATCATAAGGGAATTGTTATGTATTTTAACTGAACTTAAGTTTTCCATGTAGAAATTAGTAAGAAGTAAGAAGGAGAAAGATCTGGTAACTAAATGAAATGCATAGCAGCATGTTTTAAGTAGAGGCTGTGTTTGATGAGATAATTGCAATTTTTATTTTATTTACAATGTTATGCTACAATACTGGATCTGTTTCTGTTGTGGCTTGCCACAAAGGTAAAAACCACCTTTCACTACAAATTGGAAAATTTTGTGAATCATGAAGTAATACAATTGAGTTGCACGAAAGAAAAATACATTAGCTTCTCAATAATCAATTCAAAATTTTGTTCTATTTGGGAATAAAGGCTCCTCTGAAAAAATAAAAAAACTATCACCCTGTGAGTATTGTATGCATTTTGTTGGTAATGTGATAATTAACTGTTTTTATTTTCTTGGTTTCAGGGAAACAATTTATATTGGAAAGCCAGTCTGGTAAATGCTCATGAACTGTAGGCTAGTATAAATCATTGAGCAGCCTGATAAATAATATTTTATATGAACTTATCAGGTGAGATTCTGCAAACTTATTGGACATATTTTTTCTTAAATTATGTTAAGCCTCACACTGTGCCAAGTCAAAGTAACTTTCCTAGAAATAATGACTTGCTGTATGAAAATAAATCAGAACTTCATTTTCAGTCAGCACAATTTTGCACCCAGAAAAAGAAATTAAACACAAATAAACAGTTACTTCCCTCCTCCCCGCCCTCCCACCTTCATTTATGGGCTATCCTGACTGAACACACCAGAAACCATTTCCATATTACAAAACAAGACTTTTTTTCTGTGAAATTTTGAAAGATTCAGTATTGTAAACCAGGACTGGGAATATGCATTCCTTAATGATATAAATCAGAGTGGCTTATTTGAAGGCACAGGTTCATTCATGTTGTAATGTCAAACCTGTGATTTTTCAATTATACTCTAAACTTCACTTGCAAGAATGAAACCCCAGAAATTAGATAAGTGCTCTTTGCAGTGTTTCCTTACTTTAGATGATGTGCTACCTCCGTGCAAGTTCTTCTGAGAATTAGTAAAATTAGTGTAGATTTATGACTAGAATGGAAAGAGATGATAATTAGTTTTCTACACCTTAGAACTGATTCTACCTTCTGATATGGCCACAGCTGCCAAACTTGCTGGCAATTTCAGATGGGAAGCCCAGAACTCAATAGAGCAGTCAGGGCAGACACTTCTTCCAGCAGACGATTCCTTCACATCTGGCAGGTGACATACTGGTGAGGAGGAGAGCAGAGGCTGGTAGCACATGTTTTCTGTGTTTAGCAGCAGAGAAAAGTTAATGCTACTTCAGACTGTTACCTTTCTTGGGTTAAATCTGTGGTGACATCTCTGCAGATAGGACCATGTGAAAAAGTGTGGTGGCAATGTGCGGCTCAAAGCAAAATAACTCATCAGAAAATTCATGCAATTGATATTTACACAAATCAGCAAGCATGATGATCAGTTCATAATGAACTTTTAATCATATTAAGGAGTCCACAGTGACTTATCACATGCTTGTCTCACAGTTTGTGAAGAAACAACACCTCAAACCATAATAACCAGATGATCTCAGGATGCAAGAATCCTTCAGATGTTTCTAGAGTCCTCTTAAAACATGCTTGCATTTGGAAAAAGTAGGAAATGTTAATTTCCAGCCCTTTTACATGAGTAGGAATTCCCTGCAAAGGGAATTCTGTTACCCAAGTAAATGCACACTTGAGTGACTCCAGCCAAATTAGTGGCTTATGAGGTTCCCTTTGAGTATATTTACTATAGTGACATCTTAAAAATCAGCTGTTTGAGTTTGTGTGTGAGATAAATCCACTTCTTTACATTTCCAAGATATTTCTGATTTCAGCTCACTCACATCCTTCATATGTGAAATTTAGAAAGCATGCATCTATTCCTTACCCTTCCTTCAGACTCCTTTGTTCTTTTCTCTTCTTCTACCCAAGCATATAACACTCAAATATGTGCCTTTGGCTCATACTATTTCTTTTTTCCAGTGGTAAAAAGAATTATTTTGGCGAATCAGACGAGCGAAATACCTGTATAATTTGCAATAACTCTATTTGCTAGAAGTATTTAAAGGAATTCAACTACAGCTTCTCACAGATTTTCTTTATTTCTGCTAGCTGATGTTTTCCAGGCTGCTTGCTGTATTAAAAACATGTTTTTGCAATGCTAGTAGCCTGCACTTTGTTCCAAGAAAACTGAAAACACATGTAAGAAAGATGACTTAGCATTCTGTAGCTTCTATATGGAACAAAATGGTGAATGTTTGTGTGTGAGCATAGTATAAAAGTTAGTTCATGTGTTTATTTCATAGCAAGGAAATAGTTGCTGAATATTTTCCATACCAATATAACGGAGTAATAAATGTGCTGTGTTTAATTGACGGGAAGTCATTAAAAGTGCTTTGTGGCTGGTAGGAAGTTTTATTCTCAATTCAGCTGTTCCCCCATGCAGCCTATTGTTAAGGACACAATAATACACTCCAACTTTGTAGTCTGGAACCACATGCCTAACTCCACCACCCTCAGAAGTAAAGCAAACAACTTTGGGTATCAGTGGGAGAGCAAATAGTGTCTTACACTTTTCTCATATTTTCAGTCACAAACGTGAAAAGATGAAAGCTGATTTTGATGATTGCAAGCTGGTGGAATATCTTCACGTACAGAACAAACCATGTATTTTTAGTAACAAATCAGGGCCAGATTTTCCAGGGAATATATGCAGACTGTATTCACCAAAAGAATGCATGGGCTCTTCTTCTTCTTTAATGCTTTTTCTTTCTCAAAGCCACAGTCATATTTACAATGACTTGTAATATTTTGGAAAAAAAGGAGATGTGCACATGTGGGGAACAGAGAAAAGAAAAGATGGTTTCCATTAGAAGTTGTCAGAAATGAGTACACTCGCAGTCAAACCAAAACAAAAGCTTTCTACTAAAAAAGGTAATGCATACATTTTCCTATATAAGAAGGCAATATTTTTGAACTATGGCTTTTGTAGGCCTGCATTACTCCCTACACAGGCTTTTTGCTTCCCTAAATCACTTTGAAATTTAAAAGATAATTCTAAGTATAATTGCACAAACTTAATAGTCAGGCCTTTTGATAGTCTATAAATACCAGTTCTTCCCTCCATAGGATTTGCATTATTCTCTGTCCCATAGGTTTGTGTTTTATTGATGTTAGAGTATCTATCCTACAGGTATATATTGTTTTACATATATTTTAGGAAATAGCAAATTCTATTGGCAGTAAAGAAAAATTTCTTAAAAATTACCCCGCTAATTCAGGGTAATTTAAGTTTAATTTAGAAACCCCAACTATCAAACAGTGAACTCCTCCCTTCCCCTCAGAACAATCCAAACTGCATCAACGCTTTGTCTGTCTCCTGTTTTCCAGGTTGATTTAGTGTAGGCCCAGTTAAGCTACACTTCCATTGCAGCAGTGATGTGTTTCTCAGTTAGTTCAGTTCTTCCTCTAACAGACACTGTCAATATTCCTTCACCCAGACTGACTCACAGCATGGTATTTCCTTGGCATTAAGGGGTGCAGGATCTTCATTCCTACAGCTGGGCTCCTCAACTCCTCAACCTTCATCAGTATGGGAGAGAGTGTACATAATTACAATTGCAACCAAGCCAGTAAACCAAGCCTTTCTGCTTCCATTAGGTAGGCCTTGGTTAAAGGATGGAAAATTTGAGTTCTGAATTACCATTCAAATTTGGATTTTTCTTTTACTCTCTGCCTTGTATAGATGGAGAAGTCCTCTGGCCTCGAGTCGTAAAAAGCCTATCAGAGGTGCACAGTAAGTTTTCTTTCGTTACTTTCTTCTCAGGGTGTCAGGTACCTTGAACAAATCATTGACTTCCCCTGACAATAGACTGGTAAATACTTAGGCAGGTTTCCTGTGGCAGATGTGCATCAAAACACACTAAGCTCTAAAGCCCCATGTTTCATGGTGCTGGCAATGCAGTCTAGAATGAGTTCAGCTCCACACTACAAGCAGTATTCATCTGAACAGCATTTTTATTTTGTGAAAAACTTGCATAATTTTGTTCAACCAGCCTGACAAAAGCCTGTGTTAGGGGCTCTACTTTGAGAAGTAACATCAAAATTCGTCAGACAAAAATGCCCACATGAGCAGCACAGCTCATATTTGACTGTTGAGATGCAGTACTAAAAGATATATGTATTAAGAAATTGTGGCCACCAAAAGTTTTACACTTTATAATAAAACTAATATAAACTAATTAAAACTATATAAACTAATTAAAACTAAATAGTATAGGTTGGCAATGTTGCAATTTCCATTTAATGTGCAATAAGTGTTTCATTGTTGAAGCATTATGATAGACTTTCACTGATGTTGCAGTGAACATCACTGTAAATTATATACAATCCTGAAAAGTATTTTGTGAGAACAAAATTTGTTATTGACTGGTTTTGTATAGAAATTGCGTTTGTGAGCTGACTCACTGCACGATCTGCAACATTAATGAAGCACTTACCTCGTGTTCAGTTCAGTATCTGTGCAAAATTTTTTCTGTGAGCTCTGCCACTGAGAGGCCTGGTTGTAGAAGTCACTGTATAATCAAATTTAGGTTCAGGGATCAGAATAAATCCAGTCTGAACTAAAATCTCAAATAGAATGTAAGGTAGATGCTATGTGCTCATGCAATCAGAAATTTTGTGGTAGATATTATAAAATCAAAGGAAAATTAACTTGGACTACTTTTAGTAAAATAGTACAAAATATGCAGTTTAACTTGAACCTGATTTTTCTGGAATTCACAGAGCCTTATAAGAACAGAGAGGCAGCCCAAGAATCATATGAATACAGAACGCAGCTATAATCAGACCGCATATATGAAGGCAGGAGGATTAGTTCAAGGCGGAATGGGATGAAGTCACACAGGATGGAAGGATAGCCTGCTTGAGCCGTCCATATCTGAAATTCAAAACAGACTTGAGAGAAAAATGAATAAAGCACAGATCACTGAACTTAAAGTGAACCGAAACAAATGAGATTCATATGTCTCTAAGAGCCAGCTGATGAAATCTTTAAATACATGAATATTCTTTTAAATGTAAGTGCAGCTGTGACTGCTTAGGAGCATGTGGTTTTGCTAGCTAGCAAGTACTTTGTGCAATGATTGATCTCTACAAATTAATTTGCTAAGAGAAACAAATAATGGAGTAAGTGTTCCCATTTCTCAGGACACAGCCAGTTTCTCCCTGTTGGCTGCTGCCTGAGTCCCTTTCTAATGAATCAGCGCAAGGCTAAGGTTAGTGCTATAATTAGGTGATTACAATCTTTGGCTGTTTAATTAAATATGACTTTGTGCAAATATTTTGTCACCAGGCTGTTGAAACTTGCTAGGTACACATTTTTGGAAAGAGCATCTAAACTTGGGAAATTATAGTCTTTGATCTTTGAGATTTTCTGTTCTTTGAAGTTTTTTTCTGAAGTCAATGCAATACAAGTGTTAATTTAATACAGCAGAGTGGAAAAATAATCTTAAGTCGGGGAGTATTAACATACAAAACATCCTAGCTTTTCATGTGTCTCTTAAATTTAGTAATCCTCCTTTTTCTAAAAAAAGCTCTCCTAGGAGATTTTTTTTTCTGAACTATTAGGAGCTCCACTATAACCAATATTTTTAAATCTGTGTGCTTTAGCTTATTCTTTCATTCTCCATTTTTTTAACCTTTTAGTTCACTTTGAGAGTATGTTTTATTCTATACTTAGAAACATTATTGAAAATATAAATGACTATTTGTTAAAATTCCTTATATCTTTGACAACCACTCCTCTCTTCCTGAAGTTTCCTCTCTGAGACCTCTATTGCCACGATTCCAGAGCTTCTCATGGTGTTTTCAATGATTATTTCCAGAAATACTGTTATGAGTCTAGCAAATATTATTTTTAATGTGTGAAACACAGAAGTAAGAACTCTGAATGCAGGGTTTCCAAAGCCTGAAGTCAGGAACCTCAGAGATATTTCATTGTTGTTTTTTTAAACTCTCCATGTTTGTGATCTTACATGCATTATGTAAATACTTGCTTTTTCTAAAAATATCTCTCATCATCTCCTAATTATATATATGGTAATACTCTAGTAGTTTTTTAACACTAGAAGTTTCTGGGGTATCTCTTGAGCATGGAAAGCTTGTTTTCAAGGGATATGTTTATTTTGTCAAGATTTTGAAAACGCCTGTGGACTTGGGAGGAGGATACAACCTAATCTTTTTCCTATTCTTTACTACCGTGTAAAAGGAATACTGAGTGCACCCCATAATAAAGTGGTGGTAGGGACAGAGATTTTTCTGTAGTTATTTGCTCCAATTCAGATGTTAGAGGTTAATAATTTATGATATGGGTAGAGCAGAGTTAAGCAAATGGAATGTTTAGATTTCAGGGAGACACAATAGTTTCACTTTCAAGGGTATGTGAAAGATATGTTTTTCTTCCTACATAATTCTAAATGGGTCTTTCACTCCTTAACTGTGTCTTGCTGGAACAAAACTTAACTTGCTCATAGCTTAGAACAAATGATTGACTGATGGCTAATGTGATTCAGCAGGCTGCATTACTGAAATAGATCTCCTTGCAGTTCTCTGTGCTGTTTTTCCAGCAGAAAAGTCTCTGTCTTCATGGCACAAGGCATCACACCTCTGTTTCGGAGAAAAATCTGCACTGCTGGGGCTGATGTGCTTTCCTACCACATCCAAACTGCTGCATTTTAAGAAATGTGGCCCTCTAGAGATAGGGGCAACACCTGTTTAGCAGTAAGTCTTCAAAATAGGGTGTGAAGGTATATTCATTTCTGCTTCAGAATAGTAGACTCTAAGTTAAAGAGTAAATATAATTGAGTTGTTGCAAACAAGAGAGCCTGCCTCTTTTATAGGAAGTTCCTTGTATTTGTTCACTGAGTTTTTCCTTCAGACGGATTTTTTTTCCAGAAGTAGCCAGAATTACTTGAGTTTGCCCAGTTTTACTATATGATTATTACATCTTTTTAAAAATTTCCTTCTGCTTAGTGATGTTGAACAGTGTTATCACTTTGTCTTGTAAACTGTATTTTCTAATCTTGCATCAAAATCATGACTGGATTTGAAACTGAACAAACTTTTTACTCATCAACAAATTCTTGTTTCTTTTCTCTTAAAGAAAAGAGATTAGTAAATTGACAGACAGAACGTTTTGGCAGAAACATTCTTCTAAATCTGATTAAATTGCTGTGTTTTGCCATGCGAGTATTACTGAAAGTATTGCATTTTCTGAGTGAGTGCACCAGTGTTATTAGCTATCTTTATGCACTTTCCACATATTTTCATATGAAATGCTGATAAAATCTGTGCAACTGAAGGAAAGGAGGGTTTGGAAACAAAAAGGGATGAAATAAGAAAGAGAGAGAGAGGGGGAAAAAAATCTTTAATTCACCAATTACTTCTATATTCAGGAGCATAGTGGTTAGAAATGCATGAAGCATCCTTCAAAAAAGGTCTCCTTATAGCAAGGCTATTCCCTGCCTGAAATGCCTGACTTTCTGCTGTACTGAAATGCTATTTTGCATCTGAATTAAGCTTTCCGAATGGAAACTCACTCACAGCTCGACATTTTCAAAAAAGCATTTTATTTTAGACAAAGTATTATGTTTCTGAAGTAGAAAATTGCACAACTACTACCTGAATACCTTTACTAACTTGGATTTAAAAATTGCTGACCTGGAGCATAGGCTTTTTTTACCCATATTGGTATCTGAATATTTACAAGCGAAGATTATGTTCACATTTAATGTTCCATCAGGAGATGTTTCAGTCCACTGACATTTACTATATATCTTAAGATGAAACTTTATTGATTACCACTTGCACAATTAGGAGGCAGTGGGATCCTGATAACTTGGTGTTTCTGGTGTACTCAGTACCTGCATTAGCGTGGCTGGCATCTTGGAATGTGGCCAGCAGGACATGGCTGACTATAACGCAATTATGTGAGGAAAGCTTTTTTTTTCCCCTTGATTCCCAATTATTTTTTTTTTAACTTGGTGTATAAATAGTTATATGAGATTAAGAGTGGGGTCCTAACAATTCATGCATCTAATTTTTCTGTTATTTGCAATGTCTCTATATTTTCTGTTTCTTCTATTGTACATTTCACTTTTGCCTGGTGCTAGTGTGGGAATTTCCCCAAGATTTCCTTTAAGCTTTAAGTTACCCACTCTACACAGCATTAAATGCTTTAGACAGCTTTAATTTTAGCTCATATACTATTTTTGAATCATTTAATTGACTGAAATACTGAATGTTTTAAGAATTGAATGGATTTAATATAAAATTCCTTCAACCATGACAGGGAAAGGGTGATTGGTTGGGTAAGAATGGATAACTGAAATTTGTTTCATTACTCTTCAAGCCTTTTGTAATGATGGTTTAGTGAAGTTCAAAAGGCAAAGAGCACAATTTTATTTAAAAACTAAGGATTGTCCCTTTTCAGTAATCACCTTTTTCCCCCTAATATATCTGCTGTGTTTAGAAAAACACATCATTTATTTGGGAGAAATAGAATAGAGATGGTCTCAAGAAGGTGTTTTCCAGACTTCAGGGTTGGAAGATAAAATTTCCCTCTCTGTGTAAGTAATGCCCTTAAATGACAGATTGTGAACCTGGTCACTTCTGAAAAATAGCTAGTCTGACATGCTGAATTCTGATTTTTTATTCACTTGTAGATGCCTACTACTATTTCAGATGCCCACAGTTTTCTGAGGAAACAGTACAGGGAGAACATATAAGACACTAGAACTGTGAAGAAGAGCTTTTCTGGTTGGCATTTGAAGGCTGATAAAATTATACTGGTTTATCTGAAATGGCACCAAACCTGTATGATTGATTTTAAAGGGATCTTCATATCTAAGGTCTTATTTACCGACTGTCATGCTCTTTTATTTTAATGTTTTGAATCGACAGGAAAGTTAATAGCTAGATGGCAGTAAAATTTTTGTCATTTTATCCAGAAGCAACTCTGTACTTTAGACCTCACTGTAGGAAGAAAAATGACTGAGCCATGAGGCTCAACCACAAAGTTCCTAGATCCTACCCATATCTAATACTCTTTTCAAGAGGGACCTGCAGAAAATGTCTATATGGGAGTAAGTGGGGGTTAGAAAATGCAGGTCTTTCTTTCCTTTGACCTTAATTTCTTTTCATAACTCTTCCTTTGAATGCTATCTTATTAGGAACTCATTTTTATGCAGTAGAGGAAAATTATTAAAATATGTTTTATCTTTTCTTTAGAATTTTTATATATATATATATATATATATGTGTGTGTGTGTATATATATATATATATATATATATATATATATATATATATATATATATAGTGTAAATGTGTGATGATGGAGGCCCAGAGCATCACCTGACTTTAAGTGAACAGCAGTTTGCAGCTCAGCAGAGACTGGCAGTCTCCTGGGATCCATACCAGTCAAAAGTGCTAAGGGTAAGAATAGATAAAAAAGTGCTAATGCGGTGCAGAATTAGATCCACTAAAATCTCATCTATATCAGCAGGATATTTTAATGATTACTTTGGGCTTGAGTTCATGTGAATGCAGACATTTAAGGTTTTTTTTCTTCAGGCTGCACCTCGACAGAACAAGATTTTTTCTGCCCAACATTTGAGCAAGAACAAGATTGCATTGGTGGGAAATAGACACTGCAAATGTAACCTTTGCTGGCAATGACAAGGCTTTTTTTCTAGAGCTATTCTTGTTAGCTGTGCTTATCTGAATGTGTTAGCAGTTGACTCATGGAAAGATACTTATTGTTGTCTGCAAAGTAGTTTTTGAAATTGAACATTTAACTCCTAAGGATTTTCTGCCTAAAGGCAAAGGTCATAAAAAGGTCTGTGAGCCCTGAAATCTCTTTTTACTGCCTCAGAATAGGAAGTTGCAGAAATATTGATCTTGGATTTGCAGTCAGATTTCACTCTTTACAGAAATTAATTTAATTCCAGTTCAGAATCTCCCTATGATGTTACAGCATAGCCATACAAGTAATTAAAGTAATGAATTGTGAATGTTGCTGACTCTTCAGGTAGGATTAGATCATCTAACAGTGTAACAGGTTGGAGAAAATCATGAAGATGCCTTAGAATGGAAAGCTGCATAAACATCCCAATTTATAAGAGACAAAGAAAACTCCTGTGGCAATTTAATTTAAGATGCATCAATAGTCCTTGGTGTGTGGACAGGTATCATGTATTCATATCTCAAAGGAGCTGCTTCATAACTCCAAGGAGTTGCTTTCAGCATAGGTGATAATTTCCTTGCACTTTCATTCCCTTCTGGATGAGTCTTACATTCTCTGTAGCAATTGCTCCAAAATACTTTTTTTTTCTTTTTTTTCTGTAGCGAGTTGGGTTTATAAGACACTGATTTATGTTTAAGAGGTTATTTACAATTCTCTATCAATCTGTCCCTGCACCTGAGTCCCCAGCCTTTTAAGTATTGTAGTACTGAATTCAAGGTAAACTGTGACTGCTAAATATTGAAATACCATTGCAAGGAGTAGAACTCCTCTAAGTACTCACATTTCCCAGCTGAAATATACCTGCACCAATGCACACGGTATGGGTAAGAGGAGAAGCTGAAAGCTGTGGTGCAGCAGTAAAGCTGTGGTATAGCTGCCATCATGGAGATGTGGTGTGATCACTTCCACGACTGGAGTTCTGCAATTAAGCTCCTCAGAAGGGACAGGTGAGGCAGGAGGGATGCCTCTGTACACTAGGGAGAGTTTTTGCTATATGGTGATGGAGGTTAGGACAAATGGAGTCAAGGAAAAACAGATTTTGTTTTAGCTGGATTTATGATAAAATGATAAACCAGAGCTGTTTGTTCATATTATCTATCATTACTGTGAGCTCTGTTGCACTTTCCTGTGTAGACTTCTTACTAAGTAAGACTCCATGGCATAGGATGTATTTCAACGAGAGAAATGCTGTCTAAAATGCATTCTCTGAAGACTACATAGACAAGAACTTTAAGATACAGAAGGAGAGCAAAGTGGCATGGCCTCCTTAGATTTTTCTTTTCTTTGAGTTATGTGTTTGGTCTTTTCCCCTATTATTTGGCTATGAAGTTAGTTCTATATGTGAAATAGTTCATGTTTCAAGTTTTCAAGTGTTCAAGTTTTTCAAGATTTCACTGTTTCTCACTTTAAAGAATCCTTATGGAAATCACTTTAAATAAGGTTGCTGACTTTAGGTGGCAAATAATGAGTCTCATGTCTCAAAATACAGTTCTGCATAGTAACTGCAAGTCAATTCACTTGGTTTCCTCAGTTTTAGTTGTCATAAATCTAATCAATAACATAAATAATATATTGCTTTTGATCACTTCTATGTATTGACTCTTATGTGTATATCTGAACGTCCCTTTTGTCAAAACACAGGATACCTATCCTACATGTTTATCATCTGGTATGCATATAGATAAAATTGGCTGAAGGTACACGGTCAAACAGCTCAGCTGAACATAGGCTGTTTTTCACTCTGCATCATATAAATAACAAGCCTGCATCAACATTACAGCATGTATAAAACATATGCATAGTTACTATGCTTCAAGTCCTGACACATTTTTTGGTAGTTCCTACCATGTGTGCCTGCTTCCATGCTCTACTCCTTAGATTGCGTCAGTGCAGGGCGCAGCTGTTGGGACCTTATCTCATTAGCATGAATTTATTATTTGTTTTCTGTGTAATTGTTATCCTGGAACAGTACAAAATTACATTAGATGTTAGAATTTTAGGTGTCAAGATAAAAACTACAGCTTATTTTTTCTTCCACAGTAGCTGATGTTTTCATTGCTTGTCACCTGGATCGGCTGGATAAGCTGAATTATAAAGCTCCTTATGGAAAGGCCAAATGATTTTTAAAGATCTTAAAAAGAAAAGAAAAAGTTGCTCCATTCTATTTATTTCTAAAATTTGTTTTCCTGGTGCTGACTATATGTTGTTTTGGAGAAATTAATTTCACCTTGGACATTTTCAAATTTGTGTTTGATTTTTTGTTGAAATACATTTGAATTTGAATCTTACAAAGATATTGGCAAGTATAATGTCGCAAACATTTGGTTATTGTTTATATTATTGGAAAGGACTACAAGTTTTGATCAGATCATTGGGGAGTGGAGGGGTTGGGGTGCAGTCACTTTCTGATATAACTGCTTTATAGTGTTAGAGTTGTAGAAGCAGAGTAAAATGATCATAAAGAGTGAGAGGTCTATTTTTTGTCAGAAAATTGAAAATTGTGCCCATAGACAATGGAAGGAATATAAATTATGGTAAGTTGTATTTGAAATAACATCTAATCTGGCAGGCAGTGATGTTTTTTGAATACTTGATTGCTCTAAGCATAAAAATATGTAATAAAAATATTTTCAAACATACCAAAAACTGGAAGCCTGCACTTTACTCCATAAGGCTGATGGATGTCTGGCATATAAAAATGGGAACTGAGGTTAATGCTGATAAAATCTAAATGTTTTCTTTATATTTGTGCCCAAATTAGTCTTAAATAGGCACATCATTGGAAAAATATTTTGAGCAAAATATGAGAGTAATGAATTTCAGAGCAAAATATTTCACCCAGGGGGTCTGGAGTGAGTCATTACCAACTTTATGATATAGAACTTGTTGCTTGAATCCTGAAGAGAGTAAGGAAGCAAATGAGAACAAGGTTTCAAGAAGGGCTTCTAAAAGCTATCTGGGGATCTACAGGCCATTACATCTTACTTCTATATCAGTCATACTGGCAGAAACTATAAGAAAGGACAGAATTAGTTAGTCAACTGGGAAATAAATGTGGCAAGTCACATCTTGCATTTCTGCTGCTGAGCTTTAAGATAGACCATCAAACAAAGATGAGGGCAGCTGGCTGACAGAACATTGGATTTGCAGAAAAATGGTGATTAATTACTGAGCTAAAGTAAGGAAACTAGTAATAATTTTCCACTTTGAATGTATGCCGTCATTGGTATTCCTTGATTACCACTGCAGACAACAATCCTATTTGATGCTTATTCTCAGAAAACTTCTAGAAATGGGATGAACAATGAAAAGGCAAGGCTTCAACATTAGAACTCTACTCAAGGTAGGGAAGAATTGCAAAAGATTGTCAATAAACAGTTGAGTGATAAAGTGCCAGCTAATATCTAAAGTCAATAAATATGAAGCAATGCAGTTGCCAAGACAATCTTGACTGTAGACACAATTAATTGTCTTGAAATTAGTAGTCCCCCATTCCTGAGTCAATAACTGAAGTAACTGTGAACAGCACTCTGAAACACTCATTTCATTTCTTCACAGCAGTGAGAAAAGTACATGAGGTGTTTGCAGCAGAGTGGAAATAACAATGTGGCATCACACAACTAGTGCATAGTCTGCAGACATTTTAAAATGAGCATACTACAAGAAATTCAGTTTTAGAAACATTTTAATGGAACTAGGGGGAGTAGAGAATCAAATGGGAAGGATAAAAACTAATCAGATATTTACTTTACAGAGTCTAAGAGAAAAGAGTCTAAGTTTTCTCACTACAGAAAAGAGATGATGGCAGGTGATTTTGATAGATGTTCACATAATCACAAATTGTATAGTCAGAGTGAACAGGGAGCTATCGTTCACTGTTTTTCGTTACAGCATATATACAACATCCAGAGTAGCTACTTTGCATGCAATAAAAAATAAACCGAAGAGACACTACTGAAGTGTGGAATTAATTTCTAAATAAGAGTTTTAAACAGATTTAAAAAGTCATAAGGAAATTTTGTGAAAGAAAATGTCAATCCAAAGGATTGTAGGCTGTAGCTGATGTTTCAAACAGATGATTGAAATGGAGAGGATGTTGTCAGCACAAGATAAACACCATATATCTTTCCCCTAATTTTTTATGCACTGCAATTATTATAAGATAAAAATGAAATTACTTTTCTTGGTATTTTAAAACCTTGTTTTATTATTGTTATTGTTGCTGTTGTTGTTGTTAATTATTATTACAACTAAATAAAGTGTCAGAATATCGTTAGCTCAAGCCCTATATAATAATTGTACTCTTTACCTCTCTGTTGAATAGTCAAAAACACAACTCAAGAGTTGCTGGTGTACCTGTATGTTGCTGACTTTTTAATCTTTAAATACTCACCAGGGTTGGAAAGTGTCTGAAATATTTCCGCAGAATTTGTTAAATACTGTTCAGTATTGTATCATGGTAAGGATCCTTTAAGTATGAAGAAGTTGTATTCCTCTTCTTCCATATTCCTGCCAGGAAGCAGCCATATTCTATTCTATTCTATTTGAAGACAGTTTTTGTGTGATCTGAGGTTTATAGATTTTTGGTTGGGACTAACACCATATGATGAAATCTAACGTAATCTAGCACTCCAGTTTGCTGTGTATGATTGGATTTTGGAACATTACATAATATATATTCCAAAATACCCTTTGGATATCATATATTCTCAATTGAAATATTTCTAGGTATGTCAAGTCAAAATTTCAACACTGCCAAACTTTATTAAAGTTATTCTAGTGCCACAGTGAAATTTAAAAATAATTTTGGTAATGAAAAATTGACCCATATTTTAAGCATCACTATGAACAATATGTTAAAGTAAATGCATTCTTAAAGCAGGTGAAAATATGGGTTTGAAGTTAACATTTTTTTAGTTGAATGGAAAATATTGTGCCTTCTCTTACACCAGCCTTATAGAAGAATGTTCTGCCTAAGTGTGTGTAAACCAGCTTGAACCCTACCCCCCTTGCAAAAGTTACTATCTGGAGAAGTTATCAGATGGAGAAGGGTGGGTCATACTGCTTTTGGTGTTGAAGACTATTGAGACCAGCCTGATTCTTCAATCCCAAATTTATACATTCTGAGGAAGTGAAGAGCAAAGTTTCCTGACAGATTGTGGCAGATGCGGCAGATGAAATACCTGATAAAAGAACCATCTCTTGATAGTAATTGATATCTTATCTGGAGTGGCTGACTGAAAGGCTGCTGAGCTGACAGAGCTGGCTTAGAGACTGATGAGTCACCATCAAACCCAGTCCTACTTTTTAAGAGCAAGATCTAATACACTCTCTTCTAGGGAGATTCCTCCTCGGAGGGAGAACTCAAGTTTGCTCCTTGAGTAAGGGCTATTTTCCCATGGTCATTGTTATGGGTGAGTAATATCCATCTCTACTCAATAATTACTTTAATACCATTGTTTTAATATTACTTTAAAAAAACCTGCATTCAATTACACCTATACATAAACGTTAAGACATAAACCATTGATGAAGTCTGGGGCTAGGATTAGACCCAGCTGCTCCTCTCTGAGAAGAAGTGTAGAAAACACAGTGGTCCTTTCTGCACCTTATGACTCAAAGGAAAAATCTCCCTTATAAAACATGTCCAAAATTTCCATTTTGTCTGCAACAAGCCCCTTATAGAAAGCAATAGATGTTAAATGTAGGTCAAGGATACTCTTAAATTTATTTTTAAGATACGCTAGCAATTAAATTATATACTTGGACTTCTGTGTCGGTTTTGATTATCTGCTGTGTATTCGTGTTCACATATGCCACAGATTTATGTCATACATGCAAGAGACACCTGTACTACCACTCTATGTAGGAGTCAATCAAGTGGATTGACCCTCAGGCACTGGAGGGTGATTAAGGCTCTCAGCCCCAAACAGGCAGCATTTGGTACAGGCTCCAAAGAAGGCAAAGACCTGCACAGTTACAGGAAGAAAAGGAAATAAACTAAATTTTGAGGAACAGATGGAAATTATGTTCATGCAAGCCCTGTACCTGCCAACCTCATGCAAATTAGGAAATTAATAGTGTCTCCAGAGGGCTGGAATGGTGATATTTGGGGTTGTCTTAATGACCATGGTGAAGGAAAAGAAACCTCTTGTTTCCTCAGGTTCCTCTGAATATGGGTATGGACCCATCATTACAGAAGATACACAGATTCCAGTTGGTCGCCAATGACAGTTGATAAAATTTCCAATAGATGCAGGTGCACAATAGTGAAACCCAACTCATGGTACTGAAAAGGTGGTGGTGTGACCCAGACAGAAGGGAATTAAAGTCACTGAAGTAAATGGAGCACATTATTCTTGAAACCACAGAAGTTAATTTATGGCTCTGGGGGCAGAAGCACAAACTCTCTATTTGCTTTGTAATTAATGAACATAAAAATATTTGGGGGCGTGATGTTTTGACTTGGTGCTTTCCAGATGGCACCATGTGGTTCCTCAGTACAAGTGCCAGCCACAGCCCTGGAAGAAACTGTGAGGCTACAGTGCAGATACTACAACCAGTTTCTGTACTGACAATTAAAAAATTACCTATGTTCCATAGTATCTGATTCCTGCCATCTGTGCTGTGGAACAAAATGGATTTTCTGGTGTAATAACAACCTTAGGAAAATGGCACAGTATTTCTATAACCCACTCCCCATACAATTCACGGCCAGTCCAAAATTCATAGGGGAGACAGCACCTACCAAGTGATTACCAGTGCCTTAATGCCATACGTTTCCAGTGATGGCTGCAGTACCCAATATTGCAGCTTACAGCCATACTACAGAAATTGCCCTTTCATCCACTAGAAACAGCCTGTGCAAATCAGAGAACCAGTTAATTCCACAGAAGCATTTCTAGAGGGGATTGCTGCTCCAGAGGGAGTTGCACAAATACCTTTGGTCAGAAAATGGTCTGCCTACTTGACAATTAACCAGAGAACATAAAAGAGTTTCCAAATTGCAGATGACTTTAAATTCAGATCTACTGGCACTACAACAGCTTCATAAATTATCACCAATTTTAAATGCACCTCTCCTTGCCAAAGAAACACCACAGTAAGACATCTGATTCCCTGATACCTCAGCAAAAAGGAAACATAAGTCTGGTGCATGAATCAATGCAGATGGCAAAAAAAAAATAGGAGGTGGTGGATGTAACACATAAGTAGGAGTATAAGAACCAATATTTTGCAGCACCAAATGAAGCAAAAATTATATATGTAAAGTTCTATGCTGTATATGTGGGTTGGTGCCACACAATGACAATGGGAATCACTGAATTGAGAAAGTTATGTCCAGTTTGGAGAAATAAAGCTTGGCAATTGTTACCAAATGTAACCAGGAAAACACCAATCAAGATGAGATATGTGAAAATTCATGGAAAGGACAGTAAAACAGGCTCAAAATGGAGCCAAAATGTAGGTGCATTTACTAAAATTGTGAAAATAAAAATAGGAACTCCTTAAACCCCAAGTGGTATCAGCTGAGAGAACGGCTACACCAAAATTTGTGCCACACAGGTAAAAAAACCCACATTTTTTGTTGCTCAGAGCAGTGTTTGTCCCAGACACAGACACAGAGTTACTGCCTAGTGGGTTTTTCCTTCTTCCTAATAGGGTGACCGGTTAGGATTCTCCCCTACAAAAATGTCTTTATTTTTCCTTGCAACTCTAGAGGATGACAGCCAAAAATTCTGTGTCCATGTTAGTCCAAAGCCTGAGAATGCTGTTTCTCCAAACCAGCGACTGAAGAGCCCTAGAGTGACTATGATCTAAAGCTCATATTAGCTTTAGAACCAGGAGTGTTGGAACACAATCTGATGGGAGAAATTGAAATCTTTCCACAACTACCAATGGCAATCAATGTCTCTGCAATTAAATACCTGCTCACCATTCCTGAATTCACGTTATACAGGATGGTTAGCTGGATACATGGACAAACCCTCTCCTGTCCAAAATTATCCAGGAGTGATGTTTTTAAAAGTACGTAGTACTTCAGTATATAACACATGCCCTATAATTGTGCTGGGATAAAATCACTATCAAAATGTCCTCTATCCATTAGTACATAAATTATGAGCCAAACTAATTGGGAACAAATGACAAACTGTTGGTGTTGATGCATGGGTTCAACGTGAACAACAGGGATTTATTTGAGAAAATAGTTCCACTCACTCCCAAGAGATTTGTCTTGACACTGAACAATGTATTTGTCACTTTAAAATACATCCTTATGAAACCCCTGAGACTGTAGTTGTATTTACTGGAAATGGATGTGTTTGTCTCAGAGCCTTTCATGAATCTATATTTACAGACAGCACCACTGTAGAAATGTGTAATCACTGAAATACCCATAATTGTAATCTTACTGAAATTGTGGCATGTGACTTTAGCTATTGAGCTCCTGTCACAATCTACCAATAGCTACAATCTAAGTATAGATTGTTTCAAATGTTCCTGCCTACCTCCATTGGAATGAAACTCGCTTTTGTAAGATTGCAATTGCAATATGATCACTTGAGTACATTGCTGAAGAGAATCCAGAGCAGCAAAATATCCTGATTAACATCTATCTTCACAAAGTAAAGATACACCATGTCCTAGCAAGACTGGAATGGGATGGAGAACATAATTGGTGGGACATCAGCAAGAGGAACTCTGAATCTAAAACTTCATCCAATTGTGGTTTTGTTAGCTCTAACATTATGCTTATTGCTTAATATAATTTTATATGCAAAAGTCTAGTAAATCATGAAGCAAATGCTCCTTATTCATTACGACAAATTCCCTTATAATATAATTAATCGTAATATTTTATACTAAGAGCTATTCACTTACTTTGGGTCTGCAAGTGTGCAAACATAGTATGTAATTAACATTAATTTTGTCACTTAAATGAAACAGTTTATCATATAATTGGACGCTCACCACTGATCTGCCATGTACTTATGATACAGAGGCAAGATGTAACTGTATGATGCCTTTATTAATCAATTAAGTAGATTGACTATATTCGTGGGTTGGTCTGTGACTTTTGGGCCCCACTCCTTAATAAAACTCAAAATAGTTGGTAAAGGCTCTAAAGGAGGTACAGTCCTGAGTGGGAGCTGGGCCAATAAAACCTCGAAGAAACCTAAAGAGGAACACAGTGACTCTATGATCATCAATGCGCATGAGAATGGGAACACCAATCATACAGTTAAGGGGTGTTTTTTCCAAGATTCCTTTTTAAAGAAGCAAAAAAATAATTGTGGATGTAGGGAGCTTTATTCATACCCTTCCCATTGTAAGCAATTTGAGCATGAGGATACTTTATTCCATAAATAAAATAACCTAAGTGAACCCTTGAGCTCTTCTTGCTGATCACTGGGGCTGGATGGTGATGGTGTCCCCTGGATGGAGCTGGGATAACTCTCAAGGTTGCTCCTCAAGGCAGAGAGACCTTTTGCCAATGATAGATCTTTGGGTGAGCCCAGTCTGAGTTCTCCCTAAATTGCAACTGGACTGCACTCCAGGTGACTCTGCTTGAGCCTCAGAACTGTAGAGATGAGGAAAGGGAAATTTATTTCAGGCTACATCTCACCTGTTGTCACTGGGCGGCTGAATAGCACTAGCCTGAGAGAACTAGAGCACTAGCCTGACTTCTTCAGTAGTTTTGTGGGGCTTCTTTTCTGCCTGAAAGCTATCCCAGGATTTTACAGCATGGGCCAGGTAATGAAATACTCAATGAAACCAGATTCTGAAATCACAGACTTCAGCAACTGGCAGATCAGGTAACAAACAAATGAAATATCTTGGAAATAACTCAGAATTGAACAAAAGGTTTATAATTTCACTTTACAGTGGCACACAAGAATGAGTAAACAGTTAATTTAGATCAATAGCATGTCAATGAATTTAAGGGCAATACTGCAAAGTGTAGTCTGTAGGAGACAAGCATCATGTTTTTCCAAAAGCTACCTCATTAAGTTATTGAATAGACACATTGGGAATGTACATTAAAAACTCCTGCAAGTCAGATATTCGTTTCACCCTTAGAATGAGATTACTTTCTTGGTTTTAGTTATATGTTTTCATCATCTGTCACTGCACTGCATGCAGTATATTAAAATTCATATTACATGGTCCAAAAGATTTTTACATTGTAGGCCTATATACTTGTTATATTCCCTAAAACATGAGTCCTTGTTTGTCCTTTTGCAGCTGTATGAAATACTGCTTCAGATTCATCTCTGTCACGATCTTCAATTATCAAGGCCATATTTCCTTTGCATGAGCAACAAATAGTTCAACACCCTGAAAAGAAAACTGCATCACCTTATTTTTTTTGTGCTTGATTATGATAACAAAAAGTTGGCAGAGTTAAGAGTATGGGTTTTCTGGGCAGAGAGGAGAAATGGTTTGAGCCTCTTCTGAGTCCCTGGGAAACATCTCAATGATACAATTTAATGCATTTTTCTTTCCAAAAGGATGTATGCTGAGGGTTTTTTCTTCTCTTCCAGGGCTTGTGAATAGCTATATAGATCTATGACAAATGAAGGTCCATTTATCTAGCTGCTGTGTTACTTGTCAAAGTAACTTAAAGAAATGAAAAGTAGATTGAAGACAAATAGAATAAGACTAAGATGCTGAAAGTGATGTGATTTTTGAAATGTGCTGCTTTTATGGAAGCCTTCAAACATGCATGTAATTATTTCTGTTTCTTGGATAAAACTGAATGTGCACTTTCCTACACTTTTTATAGCTTTCAAATTTCTAGCATATAAAGTATATTGTAAGAAAAGTAACTTTATTTTTTCTGGGATTTTTTCCAGACACACACTATTTTTTTTTCTATATTATTCTTTTTACTTTCTTATGAATTGGTCAGTGGAAGTTAGAAGACTTTAATGTACATCTACAATGAGAGGAAGACTCTCTGGAAGAATAGACACAACTGTGACGCAACAGCTTTTTTTGCTGCCCAGTTAGTGCAGAGCAGTTGTATCTTCAGGTAAGTGCTGATGACACCCAGTTCAGAAATAACCACCTAACTCATTGGGGTGGTTTAATGTAAGTTTGGTTTTTAGTTGTGGGGGAGAGGGGTCCATGACCTGTGGAAATGGTTCCCTGTGGGGACTTGGTGGAACCAATCAGCTTGTTAATTTTAAAGACCAACACCTGGTTAAACTACTTAAAAGACCAGAATATGCCTCAGTGAAAGCACATTTAAGGATGGGCAAGCCTGCAAAAAGCTCTCTTGCTGCTGGCCTTTGAAGGGGTAACTGGGTGGTGGCTGGGCTGGCCCCGTGTGGCCTGGCAGGGCAGGGCTGGGCTGAGTGTGGCAGGCTCTCCTGCCTGCTGGCTCCTTCCCGGGAAGCCCACCGGGCCCCGTCTTGGCAGTGTGGCTGGAGCCCCTTCCCAGTGATTCTGGGCCCCTTCCTGGTAGCCCCCACCTGTCCTCAGGAGCAACCATGTGGCCGGGACCAGTGCCAGGAGTGGCTCTGCATCAGCGCTGGGAGCGGCCACGTGCTGGGACTGCTCAGCCAAAATCGGCATGGCCAGGGAAACATTGCGCAGCCGTGGCTATCTTGGCATGTCTCACAATGGACTTTGTCTGCTTGGCTGCTTTCGGCCAGCTGTGGAAAGCCAAGGCACCAGGAATATTTCTCTGTCTGCTCTGGGATGTTCTGATCCCCCAGGGAACACTGACTGACCCTCATTCATGGAGAAAGTTTCCTAGACTTCAAGATAGACTAGACTCCACAAAAGTGTGAAATAGTTTACAGAGAGTAGTGTAGGTGTATCACTTAGGTGAGAAATTTAGGTTTTGGGATTTTTAGTATGTTGTGGATGGAAGCAAGATGGAGGCCACAGGGTGTCATCCTGCGTTTCTTCTTCATGCTGCTTCTTCTTCCTTCTCCATGGGTTTGGGTGGCATTTTGTAATTGGACGGAAAAGTCCGCATTGCGTGCTTTTAGGGATCAGTTATTGGATTGAAAGGGAAAATAATCTAGACATCCTTTCTTAATTGGACAGTTTAGTCTTAAAAGACCTTGTAACAAGAGATAGTTAAATTTTGTGCCTTGCTGCCGAACTCATGGTTGTGAGACTGTTTTACTGATAAGAAATAATAAACGCCTATACTAGGACAGTTCATCCTTAAAATTGTACCCCAATAAGCTGAAATGGCCCATGGTACTAGTTATGAGAAAAACTACCAAAATGTGGGAGGGACTTCATGATTGCAGATTTCCTGGTGGCTGCTGATTTCCTGTGATATTAAAGCCATGAGAGAACTGTTTCTTGTGAAGATGTCTCCCTGGCATGGTAAGAGAGACTCCTCTCCCTAAGAGAACTGAAGAAAGACTATTTTAGAAGTGGTAAACTGACTGAAAGTCCCAGGTTTTGTCTCTTTGTATACTCAGTTGGAAAGAAAAGAGGGTGCGAGGGGAGGAGAAGTGTTCTGAAGGTTTAATCTGGTTTTCTTATTATTTTTCTTTTAATTCTATTTACAAAGTTTTCTTTATACCCTTTAAAGTTTGAGCCTGCTTTGCTCTTCCTCCTAATCCTTATCTCACAGCAGAAAATGAGTAAATAATTCTAGTAGATGCATTAGCATTTGGTCAGTGTTAGACCCTCTACATTAATTAGTGCTTTGGCCGGGAAACTCAGATTAGCAAACCAAAACCAGAACACTTAATTAGTGTTTCTGCCCAGTTTCTGAAACTGCTACACGCAGGTGTCAGAGTTGTTATTGGTGGTATTGTTTTCTTCCCATGGACAGCTGAATCACCTATACTTCTTAATCAGGTCCATGAAGTTAATTACAAGTTTACTTATGTGGTAAGAATTTAATAATGAGAGTTACAAAATGGATTTGGTCTGTGTGAGGAATTACAGCAGCTTCTGAAATTTCAGCCATGGTACAGCTTAATATGATATGAGTGGTAAGATAGAAATTCATGAAAAGGCTGAGGAAAATACAGCTACCTAATGTGACATCTTTCAAAAGGGTGAATAAAAGGAAGTGGCATTACTGCTGAGCTTAAAATTCAATGCTCCTTTAATCTAATTATCTTCAGGTAGTGAAGAATGTAGAACAAATCAAAATTTCAATTAATATTATCTAACAGTTTGTGGAGTTGTCTACAAGCCTTACTTGCATTTAATTTAAAATACTGAGGCAGTATTAATGATTTTCCTGCAAACTGGTGCTGAATCAAAATTCATTCTAATGTGTGCTTGGTGCTTCACTAAAAATGGCTGGCCATGTCCCAGCAAGTTTACAGAGAAATCAATGAGATGGAAGTGTTGGGAGGAATATTTATTTTAGAAGTGTGAAACTATGCTGCAAAAGGATAAAATAATTTTCTTAAGTTTTGGAAATCTCTGTCCCAGAGGGAATTCACACATTCCCAAGTGTGAATTTATAGGTCTGAACTGTATTCTAATGCTTGGAACTCCTTCTCCTTGGCCCACTATATTAAAATTTGGTTGAAGGAATGAACAAGTTCCTTAAACCAAGACAAATTTCCCCTTGGGATTATTTTACTGTGTGTAATCTATCATGTTTCCTGTCCTTACGAGAAATCATCTAAATAAAGAAGTCTGGACTTCAGAAAGGTCAAGTATTTAGTGGTCCCATGAAACTCACAGAAATCAGAGTTCAATGTGGTCCTGAAAACACTCCGAAAATTATTGCAGAACCTGAAATTTGATGAAGAATAGAGGCAAGAGAAAGAAGGATGATGATGATGAAGTAAGGAAAACTTGTGATGTTTCTGTTGGTACAAATACATTAATGGTGCAAGGCCTGTTAATTTTAGGATAGTAGTCTGTTTATGGCCTGGAATTTCTGAATCCAAGTTTTTCTGATGGGGATGTTGGGCCAAAACTTTGCTGCAGACATGGAAAGTATAACCACTTTTTAGCAGGATAGGTTCCTTGTAAGTTGTCTGAAACCAAGCTTTAATTTGACTTGTATCCAGGGTTTTTGCACGAAAAGCAGTCTTGTGATCACCACTGCCTTTCAGAGAAAGCTCCTTCAGAAGCCCAAGTAAATGTTTTGAAGAAAGACTATTATCATGCCATTGTTGGAAAAGATGCTAAATTTCAAAATCTATTAGGGATTTACTTTGTGTGCATTTGTTTTGGTTTGGTTTGATTTGGGGTTTTTTTTCTTGGCTTTGTTGGTTTTATTTTTTTTTTTTATTTATTTGTTTTTCCTAAATAAACTAAAAGTTTTTTAGAAAATAAGAATATTTCAAACAATTTTAATATTTTGGTTTGTTTGGGTTTTTTTTTTTTTTTTTTTTTTTTTTTTTTTAATTATTGTTTCTTTGTGAAGAACACTGCCCAATTCTTTCCAGAAGGTGATTTATTTTATGGAATAGAACCTCAGTGTTTCTGCAAGTATGACTGATTGTTTTCTCCTCCAACTCATGTGAAGTTTAATGATACCATTTAATTTAGGTTTATTGTGCTACACAAGTTTAGCAAGCCCATTTGCTCGTGGCTGGGAGAGCATCGCTTTCATCAGATCTCTGAAATATACATTGTGTCAAAGAACTGTAATTAAGCTCTGCCATTGGCTCTGTATCATCAAAACCATACTTCAGGTCTATGTGATCCAAAAGTAGTCCAGTTTCAGTTTACTGAGGTCAGTTAAAATTAATCTTATTACAGTGCTTTGTCAGCCCCAGGGAATCTCAATTTATTTTGTGATGAAAAGTTAAATTTATCTGTGTTTTTAGGAAAATCTTATCCATTCCAATTTTTTGATTTTTTTGGTTTGCTTTTTCTCTTTTTTTTAATTTTTTTTTCCCTGTGGCTATTTTATATGCTGCTTTTTACAGCAACCATGTAAGGGCAGTGTGTGCTATGGAGGTTGGGTGTAGAAGTGGTTGGTTCAACCCTTGCTTTATACTGGTCATGTGAACATAAGAGGTTGTGTAGAGTGAAAGTCACTCTCATTTTGTTCTCAAGACTTACATGAGGGCATATGTCATTCAAAAGTGGCAAATATGAGGCAGATTTGTATACTGATTGCTGCAGGACTTAAATTTAATTATTCATTATATTTCAGTTGAATCTTTAAATCATTACCTCAAGATGCATTTATTATATATTCAATTAGAAGATCTGCAAAATACATGGACTACATGAATTCTACAATTACTCATAGTTCATGTGTTCAAAAATGCAATCTTGTTCATCAGACTAGGTTTCAATATGAAGTAACTATCAGATTTGCACATTTTCATATATTGACTTACAGAACAAATTATCTCTAACACCAGATGTGTGTAAATTACTTTGACAGGATATTTCTATAGCTGTAATGTTGCTTTTGTGTACTTTGTGTTATTCACTATAAAACTCCTGACTGGTAACTAAAAAGCTTTTGTGACAACATTCTTTAATCTTAAAAGATAAATTTGGGTTCTGATATTTAAAGTAGAATAAGTATAAAACAGGCATTTGCACAACATGCAGCTTCCTGAGAAACACCCTTTTAGCTGCCTCATATGCAACTGATTCCTGTAAAAATGCACCTGTAAAACATCTGTGCAATATGTATCTTTCCAGGTAGAAGGAAATCCCATGCTTTCCAGACTTTTTGAAGAGTCTATAAATGTGTCATGACTGCATGCTTCAAATGCTGAAATTCTCATGGGCAAGGGGATTGTGAGGGGTGACCACTTGGACATTTGTTAATGAATAGTACTATAGTACTAATAGAACTATAAAGAGAGAAGTGAAGAAAAGATATAGTGAGGGCTCTGCTAGCAATTGTGTCCATACAAATTTACATCATTTACATCAACAAGGATTTCATCTTAAGGATCTTTGTGGCACAATAGAGCTGAGGATTTATTTTCTTCCCAGCTGCCTACAGGAGCTGACCCAAGTGGAAACCTCTAGTATCCTTTTAGAGGTGATTGTGTCCCCTATGAATATTTCTTAAAATTTCACTATCATATGCTTTACGTTGTAAATGATATGACATCTGTTGACTGTGGACTGTGTCAATGTGATATTTATTTATGCTTCCTGCCAGATAAGTCTACTACATCATAAAACTTTATTGCCAAAGCACAAATGCATCAATAATTGAATGCCAGAAAAGGAAAAAGGGGCTATAGTTTCAGCCATTAATATCAGAGTTTAGGGTATTGCGTAAAGCATCATCAATTATATATATTTCTCTTATATGTGGCTTGTGACAATCACAGTTCTAAAATTGGAAACTGATAACTTTTATCAGCACTGGCAATTAATAACTGAGCATAAAATTGAGCCACTGATAACTGAGACCATGAAATCTGTAATGTTTTATGTTCTAGCTGTTTTCCCTCTGGACTATACTTTGCCTGGTTGTGTTTGCTTTGACATGTGGTGCTCTCTTCCCAAAATCAGTTTTTAAAGAGTATTTAAAAATTTAGCTCTTTTTTCCATTTACATGTGTTTTGATACTTCCGTGGTTAAAAATTTTATCTTTGTTGCAATAAGAGCCCTTTTCATTAAAGTTTTTGGAAGCCATTGAGCTTCAGTTCCTAAAGTGCTCTTCAAAACTGCAAACCATACAAGTTTCAAGCATCTGCTAGCCTGAAGATAGAGTATTAAGATATATGTGGGTTCTTCCCTGCCCTGTCCCCTCTTCACTTAAAGAATATTGTCTTGCATTTCATCTTGTGCATCTCAGTGTGAGGAGAGGTAACTGGACACCTGGCAACCATTAGTGGTATTGATGCCAAGATGATTTTATTGTCTTTTCTTTTATATACCTTTTATATAACTTTTATGTATCTTCAGTATTCTTAGCATGCCTACTTGTAATTCCTTAAGTCTGATAACTCACTCAGTCACAGAAAAGTTGCTATGGACTGCCTGTAGTAGAAATATATGTCTATCTGTAGTAAAGATGCACTTTTCTGGAAATGCACCATCTAAGAAGGAAAATGAGTAAGTTTGGATTTACCTTGTCAGTGCTGGTAGAGAATAAAATTAGCACAACCCTATTTAAGTTTATCCATGTCCCTATGGCATTGCTGAAATTAATTAACAACATTCAGATATATACAAGCAGAACATAGTGAGAAACAGGCAAACAGCAAAATGACAGGGTTGTGTTTTATCAAGACTCAGTGTTGTACTTGGATGCTACACTCTTTTTTATTGTTTACTTTGTTCATTGTTTTACTGCCCCATTCCCTTTAATTTAAACACCTGATTTCTTCAGAAAAGAAATAGCATACTTTTTGGTTATTAATGGTCTGTGGTTTGAGCTTTTCTGCGTCTCTGTTATATAAAGGGCCAGAGTAGTCAGCAAATGCATGCTCATCCATCACTTTAGTTTCATCTTTCAGACCTTGATCTGTTGTTCTCTTTGTATATCACATACACCTGTCCTCATTACAGCAGATTGGAATCAGTGGTGCCGAAATCTGAATTTTTATCTGTAGCGGCTACCTTATATGTCAAGCTAACATCACAGCATTTGAGATCCCACTGTGCAAATTCATGGGGTAAAAGAAAAACCTGCATTATCCTGGTTTAAGATTTCTATAAGGACCTATAGAGAGATTTTCTTGTATTTGAGTGTACAGGTGTTCTGAAGTAACAGACAAAAAAACCACCTCAAATATAATTAAATGCTTATTCACCAGTAAATGACACATGAAGCATAAACATTTGGGAACAGAATGATCTTATGTGTAAAACTAATAGAAAATAGCCTATGTGTTCACCTTGAGGTGCTAATTCCATTTTGGTTTGTTTTTTTAATTTTTTTTTCAATTCCTTATGAAGATTTATTAACAGTCAGTCATGCTTGGTGCCAGACTCTGATAAGCTCTTGTCCACACTGTAGTGAATTCAGATGATCACTGGAATAAATTATAGTCTGACTTTCATTCTCTGAGCAGCTCAGTATTTTGTGAGCAGATTTACAGTGAAATTATTATATTAGAAAATTTAGCAGTCTTATGAATGCAAAGCTAAGTTCCACAGGGTGATATTAAATACATGTTGGGGGTGAGCTGCCAGGGAAACACTTCTCGGGCAAAGAGGGATTGGTTGTTTTGAATTATGGCATTGAGAAGTTTCTTTTAATGGTCAGGAACAGTGATAGAAAAGGTATAGCTGTGTTTCTTAAAATGCCTTTGGAGATCAGAGGAAAATCGTGTCTAAAAAATTGTCCACATCTCTTTTCCTATTGGTCTGTTTCAGGTTCTCGTTGTACATTGACTCTATACTAGAACTAAAGGTATCAGCAGAATTTTAGGCCCTCTGTGATGAAGCAACGATTGAGATTGAGTATACTTGTTACATTCAAAATTACAGATAAAAACCAATTTCCAAACACAAATAAGCATGTGGAGTCATGTCTCTGTGCCTTGTCAAGGATCTTTATAGTACCTATTAAATCATCTTTCTCTTTCAACTGTGTTGTAATTATAAATAAGTTCACAGTGAATTCTCAATTCTGCGCATGTAAATCATGCCACATATCATTATCTGATAGAGTTGAGTAAGGCACGCATGGCTGCTGAGGTGCTAAAATATCAGGCCAGGCAGTCAGCTGTATCTCTTAGCAATAACTGCTGGGTGTTACAGACTAACAGAAAGGCAATGAATAAAAAATTCAAAATTTCCCTGAAACCTGGAGCAATACCAGAGATGAGTAATGATTTGCTTGAAGTTAAATGCAGACAAGAGTGAAAAAGGAAAAAAGAAATCTCAGCAAAGGGGTAAAACCTCCAATTAATTGTAGACAAAGTCTATTTATGACTGATATGACTGGTATGTTTACTCCTTCTTTAGATGCTTAACTTTCTCCATTACTCTTCTATTAGTCATTTTAAAAAGATGCAGCTTTAAAGGATGAATTCAGTATGTTTTATCACTAGAGAAGTAGTACCTGATGAGATTTATTCTTTTAGTGATACAAGCTTTTTGTGGAGGGAAGCATGCTGGGAGAGGGGAAACCTCCTTGTGTGTCTGGTAACAATGCTCCATTACAATATGGACTGCTTTATATTAGCTTTCTTTTTTAAATTGAAATTAATTTACTGCTTAACAGTAAAGCTGCGGAGAGAACTTTTTGGTGCAGTCCTTTTAATTCCTTATGGGCTGCAAAACAACAAGCCTCTTTTATACCCTTCTGTGAGATTATCTGTCTCCCCTAGCACTCCAAAAATATACATGTGTAGCAGCTGAATTAATGATCCTTTAATGAGAAGGAAAAACTAACTGACTGGAGTTTATAGAAAAATAATTTTCATTTCACTTGAGTGTTGCTTTTTATGCCCAGATTGTGTTTTAATTAACTATGACACAGAGACTTAGCTGGTAAAATTTATTCAGATAACCACAGCATACAATGAAAATGGCAGGATTAAATGTAACACCACACTTTTCTGTTTTTCCCCTCCCCAGATTTTCCCTAACTATTGTGTTCCTCCATGAAACCAATATTAGGAAAAAAAATGAAGACAGAAGATGTGAGACTTTCCATGTTGAGAAAAATATTGTTGATTCTTCTGGTGGAGTAATTCACCAGCTCATTTCCATCAGCTTTTATTTCATGGCAATTGTAAAATAAACCACTCGTAGCACATGCTGTTAATCTCTAGTCCCTGGGGTGTAACTGCTGTTACACAGTGTGGGTCATGTGCTAGCTAAAGTGCGCATTAAAAAGGTAGAAATTAATAGTAGTAGATCTGATTCCAGGCTAAATGGTATTCAATGGACAAGGTAATTCCCTTAATGGCTGCCACCAATAGATTGTTGTGCATGTTTCTTTTTTTATTCCTGATTTTCTCCATTTGCATAGGAAAAAGAAAAAAAAAACTGTTATCACAGTAAAGTTTAAAGAAAATTCATTCAGGACAAAGCATATATGTTACGGTGATGCTCAGCTGTCCTCAGTTTCTTCCCTGGTTCGTCCTGTGCAACTGCAAAAATTTGCCACTAGTGTTAATATATCAATATTATATTTCCTGTGTGGTTGGTTACATCACCTAGTTTCTTTTGCCAGTCTCAAAAACTTTGGCATTAGATTATATGCCTATTCAGTGGCTCTCTCATAAAATTTATTGCAAGGAAGAAGGGTTTTTTCTTTCTATAAAATTATTCACCTATAAAATAAGCATTGAACCAGTTTCAAAACATACAGAAAATTTTGTACTACTGAATTCTTATTCAACTTTTCTTTACAAGAGTACTTGAATTTTAAGGAACAATGAAGCCGTTGAGAAAAACAGCAAAGTAGGAAATAGAGACAAAAAATATGTCCACAAAGCTGCATTTCTCATTGCACATGTATAAATAAATTAAAACTCAAATCTGGGTTTGGAACGCATTGAGAGTCTTGGTCACACTTTGCATATCTTTGAGAATATTGTGGTCTCAGGGATTTGTGTTTTGTTATGAGAATATATTCAAACTTCCTTTCCCAAAGCATGAAACATCCAATCTGGTTCTTAGTGAAGTGAGTAGAAAAACAGGCATTAATTTCCATGTGGGACAGGGAAGATTGGTCCCCAAATGAGTTTACCACTTAATGCTAGCTTTATGCACTGTAATACAGGATAAAATGTTCTGAATAAAATAACTCTCTCCTTTTTGCCTACTGCACATCTCATAGTACTGCTGAGTTGGCATGTAAGGAAGGAGCGATAAAGAGGAATAATCAACTACTAGCCTACATTTACATTGACAAAAGCAGACTATTTCCCTCCTGAGGCAAAGGAGGCAGCAAAGAAAAATATGTAGTTCTTAACTAGACTGTTTCAGTAGCTGCTCTGTCTCTCTGCAAGGAAGATTAAGTCATCATGAACCCTGAAATTCCATAAGGAGTGAAGGAACAATAGAGAACTTCAGACAGAAAAACCCCCTAAAATAACCATTAAACCCTAAATTCATAATCACCAATCACCTTTTTTTTTTTTTTTTTTTTTTTTGTCCTGGTCTGTAATAGAATCTCATTGCCATGCCTTTCTACCAATTATTACTTTATTCTTGGTGCCTCCTAGATAAGTAGATATTTTATATGTGGTAATGTGTGTTTGGGCTTTATTTTGTAGTTTTCTTGTTCCGCATCAAAAATAAGTTACCTGGAAGGAAATAATGCTGTACTAGGTATTCTTAAATATTAGAAATACATGGTCCTCTCTCTTTTCACTAGTAAATTATAATAGTTACAGAGCTGCCTTTAAAAAAATTTTAAATATTGGAAATTTATCATCCTAAAGCTTAACACCATAACAGTATTATTCTTCTTATTTCTTAAGCCATATAGGAAAAATGTCTGGAATACTGTTATTACATGCATCTAATGCTATTAAACACTTGTATAAAGAGTAAATAGATAGGTTGAGAGAAAAAGGATACTTTATATTCAACAGAAGAATGTATTAGTTAAAAATTTTTGAAGTTTTGAGTGTTTTCAGACAGTTGAAGAAGGTCTATAATTTTACTGTGTATGTGTTTGAAATCTTAATGTCATTTTTTAGTTGATCTGCTTTACTTTAACAGAACTCCAGCAAACTCAAAAACTACGTTTTATAAATACAGAGACATTTGATTTCTCATAAGAAAACACTTTTGCCCTCTACCTCTATTTTGAGTCCTTTTTTTTCTTTAATATGTAGGCTCAGTTTCTGTGTGACTGGAGAAATGTCAGTGTTTCTTGAACTCAGAGAAGCCTTCTAAAATTATTTTTCCTTTTAAGGCAATTGTGTAACTAAGAATTCACACAGCTGTTTTTGCAGGACAATGTCAGACCAAGGTTATAGAAATTTGCTTGTGTTTGGTTATTATATAAATAAGTCTTTAAAAACCTTGATTACTATGAGTTTGCGGGTCAAACTGTGGTACTTTGTTCCATTGTGCTGGTCTTCTCAAGTCAGTGTACAAGTAAAGAACCACAGTATGTGGGGAACTTGCTGATTGAACTATGTAATTGAAATATATCTGCTTTCCCACCACTAGTCTTTGTCTTGGCTTAAATGCTGAGTTATATATGAGCAGCAGTAACCTCTTGCTAGTTGGATTGAATTTATTAGGAGTTCCAGGTTTTTGGCTTTTCATACGAGTTAGAACTTTAAAAACAATATTTTTTAAATGAAGTTGAGCATGGGGAGGGCAAAAGAAAGCAAGGGTACTAAAATGTCACATGGAGAGGTTTCCTATTGAAATTAAATACTTGAAATCTGTTTCTTCAGCACTATAGGTATGCTTTACCTAAAGAGTCCCTTGTTCCTCGGGCTCAGTATCAAGTTACTCACACCATGAGTCTGAGGTGTCTACTGGCACCAATCCACAGGCAAAACATTCACCAGAGGGAAGAGTTCAAAAGGCCAGTTCTGCCTTCCTTCTGGGATATGATGCTTTCCAATGTATCTCTCAACTTTAAAACAGAGTGGTTGCACGATCAAACCAGGAGTGGCAGAGATTAAAAGATTCTTTCTGTTCTAAATGTATTCTGTATTTCTAGCAACAGCATACTTAAAATATTCACATATCTCATTTCAGTGTTACTTGTTTAAAGAAACTCAGCTGCCAGACCAGTGGGTATGGTCCCACAGTCCATGCTGATGGAGAATACAGAAGGTGGAGAAAAATATCACTATTATGTATTTGGGACACAGAAATTTATAGCATACTTCTTGTACTGAGCATGCTCTGTTACACATTGATGATTACATATAGCTCAATATAGAGTTTTGAATAAGAACTGATTTCTCCACAGGTACTTTTTTCAAAGAATTAAAAAATGTGACTTCCATGTGCATTCAATATTTGACAATTAAAATCCTCAATGTTATACATTCCAGTTACAATATTTTTAAGTGAATGCTTTATTTTGTGCAAGGACTACTGAAACATATGGCAGATAAGTCACAGCTATTTATTTCAAGTATATTCCAGTGTAAATTTTCCCATACTTTTTATGTTTATTTTTTTTCAAAAGGAGTCCATTTATGTTTTTAATTCCTTGATTGATTTTTCTGGTTTCTTATGATATGTATATCTCAAAATACAGTAGTAACATTTCTGTGTCTCTTTATTTCCTTGGCAAATATGTGGTTTCTGCATGGAAAATGGAAAGATACTCAGGATGTTTCTAGAATGACTTAAAAGAAAACTGGAAGTTATACCATAAGCAATCTGCTCTGTGAAATGAAGAGCACAGTAGAAATAAGGTAAAGAATGGAGATGTAGAATGCTGATGGATAGTACAGTATCAGACAAGTCTTCTAAACTTTTTATTCACACTGTAGTCTAGGATGTTTCTAAAATCCTTCCCACTATTAATATACAATAGCTTCACCCAATTTCTTTATTAGGCTTGTAAATACTTTTCTAATAGAAAGAAGTCATTTATGAGTACAGTTGTGTTGATAAAGACTAATTTGGAATCTGCTTTGGACTCTTATAAATTCATACTCTGTGTACCTGAATGTAGTTTTCAACTACCATCCAACTGTTTATTATCTTTTCTAGAAGAAAGACGTGCTCCTCAAAACCAAAATGAAACAAACCCCTTCATTTTTTCACTTGTCTACAACTTTTGTCCATCAAACTGGTGTTAATTTTTAGTACTGAAAGCAGTCCATCATCAAATGGGCTCAACTGACTACAATGTTCAGACTGTAGAAGAATTGTTTCTGCTAAACCCTATTATACTCAATAATATTAATAATGAAAAAGCTCATATATATATATGTATAAATAATGCATACTGTACAAGCTTCAGAGGCAGCATCACTCTGAGTTGACATCTAACACAAATTTTTTAAGGTGTTGTTAGAGAGTGTGACTTGTGTTATTAATCCTTTATCTTTTTCTTCCAACTCCCTGAACAAGAAACAACTATTTCTAAGTATGTTTGAAATTGCTAGCATCACATGGTAACACAAGTGGTGCCTAAGAACATCAGATGGTAAATCCAAGCATATTAATTACATCATTAAACTAACATTTGGTATACCACTGAGATACATTACAATAACAATAACCTTCATGTGTAATAAGATGCACAGCCAGCATTTAATGTGGGAGCTATGTACAACTGAGAGACTCTATTCTATACTTGCATGGGGTAATTGAGTTGACACAAAAATAAGAAAGTGCATACTGCTTCAAAACTAGCACTCTCCTACTTTTTATATAAGTCTCTATATATGTAAGGGGGTGTGGGTATTTGTGTCTGAATGTTGTCACACTGTAAAAGCCAGATAAACTATTTCAGAGAAGTCAGAGTTGCTTGGTTGCATCTGTTGAAAACAGTCTGTTCTGTGTATGAGAGCTCATTTCAGTACAGTAATTACCATAGCTGAGATAAAGCCTGTGCTAAATGCCATTTTCAGCTGACAAACGCATGAAACCAAGCACCACTAAATGATTTGGTTGTGCTGAGAGTGCTTAGCTCTATGTCTGGGATAAAATCATTTGTCCTGACTGCAAAATAAATAAAGGCAAAACCAGAACAGAAAGAAACAGCTTAGACCAGAGGGTGGAAAAAGTCAGTTAATGTACCTAATCAAATGAAGAGAGAATGAGAAATATCTAGTAGGAACCCTTAGCAATTATATTAAACACTTTTTCTTTTGCTGCAAATTGTTTAAAGGTCATCAGGATGCAAATTTCCACCATGTTAGCAAGTAACCAGAAGAATGTTGTTCCTTAAATTGATAGCAGTCTAAATGTGTTAAAAGCAGCATTTTTTTAACAGATTGCCAAGAGATGAGGCATGCACATATTTCAAGGAGTGGGGTGTTGAGAAGTTATACATCATTGCTAAAATATTCCTAAGTATTGAAAATAAAAGAAGGAAGTAGTTTTCCATTGCCCTTTGCATTAAAAATAACCAGTTTTTTAAAATGTAAGAAAAAAAAAAGGGGGGGGGCGGGCTTGGGGGAAGTCAGATGTCTTTCCTCAAAAAAAGGAACTGTTAACTCCAAGCAACATTTTTTCACACTGGAATAATGTCGGACAATTCCCATTGAGCTAGAAAAAGATTTATTGACTTCAACAGGTTACTGATGCCAGGTGACATTTGCTAAATATTTTATGTTGGAGGAGAGGAATGTGATGTATCTGCCTCTGAAATACACTCACAAGCTAAGTTACTACAGCTCATGACAGGGTGTGATACAATACAGACAACTGAGCTTGGCTCCCAAAACCTGAGTGAAAGGACTAATATAATATCATGTTAAAAGTAAAAAGTCCTTCCTCCACCCAGTTTGTGCTCTCTTCTTCACCTAGATGTGATTCACAGTGATTAAAACTGGCAAAGGTGGTGTGTGCATGGTCTGTAGGATTTCCTCAATTGTACTTCCAGACTCAGCTATAGAGGTCTTGTTGGCCAAATGCTTGGCAGGAGCCTAAACTCAGCATCCATTTAATTTTATTTAATGTCTTTGAAATCCAGGCTTAATTTTCTGTTTCAACTTTATTGTAGAAAGGAGAAAAAGTTTTGCTTCTCATTCAGCTTTTTGTGTAATAGGCAGGACAGGAGGTGTTTTCTCTCTCTGAAGACTTAACAGTGTATTTCTTTCAAACACCTGGCCATTTGCATCCCCTGGGTGCTGACTGTCATGTAAAGAATATGTAATACCATGCTGTTATATGAGGAAGGATACTAGAGCTGAATGGTGTGCTGTTAGTACCAGGAGAACTTCAGTAAGGAGGGAATGTGTGGAAAAAGTAATTCAGTAAAGGCAAGGACAAGAGCTATTACATCTAAGACAGAAACTAGTCTAAACCTCTTTCTAAATGTCTTTCTTTCTCCTTCTAAACGTTTTATCTGTTAATGAATGAAGAATGAATGCACTACAACTTGTGTCTCTCATCTTTTCTATTAGTGAGAGAAATACTTGTATAAATAATTTATAGTAAATATATGATAAAATGATCAAATTAATTAAAAATTGACCTCAAATTTTGCTGGTATGCAAATTAAACTTGGGAAGGAGCAGATCAAGAACATGAAACACAAAATATAGAAAAGATTACAGGATGATATTTTAAAGCAGTTTGTTTTAAAGAAGTTTGCAGTAAAAATGCTTGTTTTCCGACAAGATTACATTATTATTTTTTAGCATGTTGATTTTGTGAAACATATAATACATGAATTATCAAAAAGTAGTAAATATGCTGAGTTTTCTTTGCATTGTAGAAAATCTCTCATTGCTCAAGTAAAATATATTACTCTTATAGTTTAAATTTAAAAAAATTAAATTTTTAGAAAAAGGCAGAACTCCCAGGTAATAATGAATTAGGATGTTGAGAGAAATTGTTGAATTTTTTCTTTATCAAATATTTAAATAAAATTTTGTGTAGATAGGGCTTTCGTTTTTCAGTAGTCTGTAGCAAACTGTTTCAGATGAGACGGTATGTGCAGCGGGGTTGGAATCTGAGAGGTCTGTTCCCATGGCAAGAATATTTAATACCACTCTATCCTTCCTGTTTTCTGGCAGCAGCCTGTGCAGTTGCACCAGCAGATTTGTGTCTCTGCTGGCTACGTGCATTGTAGGATTTTTCTTTAGCACAAGGGTTTTTTGGGAAGTCATTCTAAAGCAAGCTGCTGTTCTGGTATCTGAAGTTCTGGGTAAAGTGTGCACATTCTTCATAGAATCATATGCCTTGTTTTGGGACACCCCTTACAGATTGTCTAGTTTCAACTCTCACACCACAGGGACATCACCTACTAGAGCAGGTTGCTCAGAGCACCATTCAGCCTTACCTTGAACACTTTGAGAGTGCCAACCTGTTCCAGTGCCTCACCACCACCCTCACAGTACAGAATTTCTTCCCAATACTTGATCTAAACTTGCTGTCTTTTAGCTTGAATCCATTCCCCTTTGTCCAGCCACTTCAGGCTCTTGTAAATAGCCCACCTCCAAATGTCTTGTGAAGTCTCTTCAGGTACTGGAAGGCCTCAATTAGGTTCAAAGCCTTCTCTTTTCCAGGCTGAGCAATTGCAATTCTCTCCTCCTTTCCTCACAGGAGAGGTGCTCCATCCCTCTAATCATCTTCATGTCCCACCTGTGGACTTGCTCCAACAGGTCGATGCTCCTCCTGTGCTGGGGAGCCCAGAGCAATAGTCCAGGTGGGTCTCATGAGAGTGGAGTTCTTCACCTGCTACTCTATGGATAGTTTTCTCTAGGCATGAAAGCAGAATTTCAGATTCTGCTGCTAGATAGGAGGATGATGATGTAGCACTGTTCCTGTCATGAGAAGCAGAAGCTTGTAAGTGTGCCATTGTTTTATGATAGCTTCGAAGGTTGTCAGGTGCACTGCTGGCAAGCTTTTGCTGAAATCTGGAGAGAAACACAAGCATCTGCCCTGCCAGTAGCATCAGGAGAGGGAGTAAAAAGAGGAAAATGCGAATTGACATTTCCTTGGATCAAATTTGTACTCTGGTAGGTCATTTCTAGGCTTTTGTAGTACATGCTGACTAATGAGAAAAGATTGAGCTAGAGGGTTTTGCTGACCAGTACTGGCTACAAAATACTGCAATGGCAAGTGACACTTTTCTGGGATGTGTGCAGAACTTGGCTTCTGCGACAGCCTTTTGACAGCAGAAGGGATTTTTTTTTTCAGTTTGTTTACCCAGATGATTAATTTTAGGTAGTCTCTGCTGTTAAAATAATGTTTCTTGGCCCAGCAGTGGGGAGTGTTAGCCATGGATGTGCATGTGGAATGAGACTTATGGAAACATTTTCAGTCCTTCTGCATTGGGCCTTACACTGACTGGGTAGAAAGAAATATTTCAGTACAATGTTTCAGCATTGACAGATCTATCATTTTCAAGACACAAAGATATGAAAAGGTGTGTTGTACCTGGGGAAGCTGAGAATTTTAAATCTATTTAAATACTGGACAGTTTAAGAGAGACTAACTTTCATTAGCTATGAACATGAGTTCCAGGACTGAAATGTCTTCTTTTTATACGGGTCCTTGGTTATCATATCTAGCTGTATTTGGACTCAGATTGATGATTTTTCCGTATGATAAGGTTAGGGACTCCTTTATTTTACAGATGCAGAGTGTTTACACATTACCTAAAGTAAGCGGTCTGAGATGATAAATGTACTAGCATTTTCTGATTATATGAAAGCAGCTGGTAGAACAACACATGCAAAAAACATGTTCTGCTGATATGTGACCAGGTTAAATCTGCATTTTGAATTCAAGATTAAAAGCTTCTATCCTAAAACCTTAATTTCAAAAAGATTGGATTTGGTGTTATGCACAGGCATTCAGAAGTACAAATATATTTGTGAAATTACCTGAAATAGAAATGGAATTTAATAATTCATTAGTGCTCATATAATTCTCCTGCAATATTTCATACAAAATTGAGAAAACTCATGAAATCATTCCGCCCCTTATAAAATATTTACAAAATTGCAGCTTTTTCAGAAACTCTCCTTCCTCATTTAAGAAACATGCTTTTCATAAAGTTATACTTTTCTTTAATTGTGTTTTACATAATTAAATAATATTTTGTAAAAAATAGTTTTAATTTTTAAATAGGAGAGGAAATTTTATCAAGTTATGCCAAATTGTGATATTTGAATTAGCAAGAAGAAAAGTGCTGTAACAGAGATCAATACACTGAAATAGTGCTGTAAGGTCAATCATCAAATAATCATGACTGCCCAACCCTTTTTGAACAGTGCAGTGTGCAACTTTTTTTGACTCTCAGTTTAAAACGGTATAAATTCAGTCTCTCAGACTTGCCTATTGCCTTACTGCAAACTATAAAGTAGTTTTTTTTTTTTTATGCTCAAGGAACAACTGTGCTCCAGCATGTTTTCAAGTAAAAATTCTGTCTGTCCATGAGCTTTACATTTCCTGGTTCTTTACTCTATTTAACTTGCAGAGAAGTCCTGTCCTTCCCTTGTAAGTACAGGAAATGTCTTTTTTTTTTATTATTGTGAAGACTGCTCAGAGTTTTCTGAAGATATCTTCTTTTCTTCTTCTTTTTTTTTTCTCCTTTCCCTTCTTCGGTTGCATTTGCCAGGCACCAAGAAATAGATAAAGCTCCAATCCTTAAAATCAAGTCAGCCCAGCTGCATTGAATCTGGAAGGTGAGGAGAGGAGCAGGCAATTACTGGGTTTTGGTCAGTTGCCATGGTACCAAATGGAAAATATTTTCCTTTTCAGTTTCGAGTTCCTGTCATTTGAGACTCTTCCCAGTGTTGGCAAGTGATAGCCTATGCCTTGGAGACCCTTCTCTTTTATTTTCTGTAGCTCTGGGAGGATTTGCTTATTATCAGTGTACAGTGGTATGTGATTGCTTTGCAAGTCTGAGGATCAGGATGTTGTATGTGGCTTTAAGAGAACACAGGAGTCAGTGGAGAATGGAGGGAGAGGGATAAAGAGGACCAGGGGAACTACTCAGGGAGAACAGCAGCAGGTTAGCACTACTGGTACTTGTTATGCTAGAGGATGTATCAGTCCTTTACTTGTATGAAAATAAATGTGTCCATTTGTGAAAGCAGAGGCCAGCCTGGAAAGCCTGGAAGCCCATTAATAACATTATTTCAGATGAAAAAATAACCAGAACAGTCCTCTGGGAGATGTGGCAGAACTGAAGGAAAATAGCTCCCTGTGCAGGAATGAGACAGAGCAGTCTGGCCTTCAAATATTAGACCACAAATAGAACTTTTTTTTTGTCATAAAGTTTGCTTTATATCCATTGTAAGTGTGTAAAAAGCTCACTGTGACTATTTTGCAAAGATTGTTTGGAATTTTCAGCAGCATTCTGAGTTTATCATCTCACTGGTGGCATATTATCCCTATGAAGCTTCATGCAATATACCTATTTATCCCGAGAAAATATTTACTCAGAAGAATTGTATTCTCTTCTGGTGTACTTTTATCTATTGCTACATCAATAAAATAATAAAAGCAATAAAATCTCTTCCAGCATTTTAAGACATATCTTAACTCTCCCTTGTCCCAAAGCACAGCTAAACAAATACAAATCCAGTGCTTTAATATTTTGTTTTTTTACAAAAATACTGCTCAGACATTGAGATATGCTAACATAGATATTGTACAGCTTACACAGTATTCAATAAACATATAAAAACAATAGGTCTTGTTACTGATATTGCTCTGACAAACAGCAGTATGGGATAAATACTTTGAATGTGTGTCATGGCACCTTTTCAAATTTCACTTGTAGATTTATACTGGTAATGATCAAAAAACAGTGAGTGTAGATGGTAGCCTGGCTGGCAAAAAAATTCATACACAGTTTCAAAGAAACCATGTACTTTATGAATTTTCCTCCCGCTTTCTAGTTCTCAATTATCATGAGGGTGTGAAATAAAGAATTAGGGAATGACATCTCAGTCTGGTAAATTATTGACAGCAAAATAAATACTCCATATTGATTACTGAACACTAATTATTAAAATGATTGAGTCACAGTGAAAGTAGTTTAGTCTATGGTTTTTCTTCAGGATTTTCCGTTGACGCATGCATTTCGAACATGGCAGACCATTCACAGCTTTTATAGTGCAAGAGAACTTATTTACAGAACAGACTTTTTCACATGAGTTCTTTTCACAGTTTTGCTCCTGGTCCTCTGTGGTAAATATCAGAGATCTGAAACAAGATTCTTCTGTCATGCTTTGAGTCTGCATAGCCAAAAAATGGCACAGCTAAGAAATACCTTATTTTACTTTCCTTTGAGGCTCATTTCAGTGTCTTCCTGGTTATTCAGTCCATCCAGGATCTATTTTTACCCTTTATTTGGAGTTTGTTTCACCACATGGTTTATTCTCCTGGGTGCTTACTGAACATTCACTTGGTGGGGCACAAACTTTTATCAGATAACAGCTCTTAAGTCAGTTTGTAACTACAGAGTAGTAGGATGGATGCAACAAGGATGGCAGGATACTCAATTATGCAGATTCATGGTGAACAAGTGCAGTGTAAAGCAGAAGACCATCTGCATAAACTTTTCTCCTCAGAATTTATTGCACATTGCACTTTGCAGGTTATCAAAGAATGTATGCTGGAGAACTGTCAAACCAATGTGTTTATCCAATGACTAGGTTATTGTGGTTCACTTCAGGATGCAAAATAAGCCTTAAGAGTTATTGAAAGAGGACAAAACTTAGGTGAAAAGATTTTGTAGACTCCTATTTACATTGGTTAGTTTTCAAAACTGAGCCTTTATCACTTATACCAAATGCTGTGGAGCTGAATGAAGAAAACAGGCACATTGAACAGTTATGATTTCAGGTCATATGTTAGCAGGCACCAAAACCAAGACATCATGCACAACAGTTTAAAAATGCAGCAAGCTCAGCTGTTGTCTGTTATGAGACAATGCTTTAGGAATGATTACAAAATAAGTTGTTTGCCAAATTACTGAAACTGTTTGGAATTTCATGCCAGATTTCTGATCTCTGTTCTATGGTGGATGTTTGATGACACTTAAAGGATTTAATTCTGGGAGAGTAAGCTGGGGGAAAAAAGCTGATATGGAGGCCAAGGCACAAAAAGACAAAGATGGTACCTTTGCAGAGTTGGTGGTTGGTAATACTCATCAGATTTATTCTCCAAACTCAGGGATTTCTTAGTAAAACTCATTTTCACAAAGAAACTAATTTTTTTACCTGCTGCATGCTTTCTCATGGCATATAGGATTAATGGCAACTGCTAACATTTCACATTTTTTTTGCCAATAGTAGTCCAGAATTCATCATAGTTCATCTCTTTTCTAAAATGATGTATAAATTTAAAAAAAAAAATCTTAAAATAGAATGACATAAAATACTGCTGTGTGTGTAACTAAAATGTTAATGCCAAAAATGCAAGAAAGAGGTAGAAATGAAACTAAACCTAACAATGACTTGGTGTTATGGACTTAGAGCTGTAAAACTCCTGTTTGGGAAAGAAGATAGGTGAGACTGGAAATATGATACACTACTTTTCTGAATTTAATCCAGGGCATAAAGAAAGGAGATTACAGGTAATTCCATTCTCTCTGCCTTCCAAACACCTGTAAAAAAGACAACAGAATTCACAGCAGATCATTAGATGTTCCCTTTTTCGATGTAGTTTGTTCTGTGGTTTTGTGATCAGAGGTGTTGGTGGAAAGGAGAGGGAGAGGCTGTGCCCCTGCTCCCCTTCACCAGTGCACTCCCTGTCACTTAGGCACATCAAGGGCAGCTGCTGCTGTAGATATCATCATCATTTTGCTGTCTGATGTCTCCTGCCGGTGAGGGTGTGTGAGCAGGCAGCCTGCACAGCAGAGGGAAGCATGCTGGACACACATGAAATGCCTCCATCTCCCATCATCCTCTCCTTCCTTCTCTTCCCACCCTCCTTTCACAGACCCCTCAGACTGAGCAGCCAAGGACACCAGCAGCTAATGGGATGGAGAACAGCAAATTACCTAATCTGCAAAAACACCAGTGCACCTGGTCTGGTCAAACCAGCCAGATCATCTTTCTCTTTATCACAATGCCTAGGTTTTAGACCCCATTTATCAAAGTCAGGAAAAGCTCCTTTCAGTCCTATGCATGAAATAGTCAACAGAGCTAGCTCTTTCTACCTTGGTAAAACAACTGCTTGACTGGATAGAACACTTTGAGATCTCCATTAAAAAGGGGCATTGATAAGTTTTGATAAAGTTTGTGTTGCTTAATATTAAAATATGCTGTTATGTTGTGATTCTCTCTCTTTTGCTTAAGTCATGCAAACTAAGTCATACAAAAGCTAAGTCATCCAAACTTTGCTTGAATCTCTTGGGAGTGTTTGTTACAAAAACCCCAAGGGTGCTGAGGTGTTGGTAGTCAAAATCAAACCTTGGGAGTGAAACACCTCTAACTGAATGTCCTAATTAGTCTGTCAAAAATCAACACTGAACAGACCCTGCCAATGTTGACATCTTGTTGCTTTGTTTTGTTTTTAATTTCTGATAACACCTGGTTTTCTGTTTTTTTTCTCTTTTTAAATGTAGTGTATTTCACTTTCCAAAAAAAAAAAAAAAATCACACAAGTGAAAACTGTTCCCATCTTTATCAGTTCTAAACATTATTTGTATGTGAAAACAGGTGCACATCCTGTGGCTGTAGTGTAGCACAAAGACTGCTCCAGTACAACATACTCAGAGACACAGATCCCAACCTTGTCAGGGGATTGGCATAAATTCAATAAGGAGACAATTTAGGGAGAGTCCTGATGTCCTTGGGATAGCAGGTAGTGGTTATAAATTGAAGGTGATATGCTTGGCCAACAAGAAAGAGAACAGATAACTTCTTGGAGGAGAGCCCAGACAGAACCTCCCCATCTGGTTTATACACAGGATAACAGCAGGGACAGAGCAGTAGAACTTAGTGGGCAATTTCATTATTATGTGAAAATATTATTGATATAAAAAGATTTTTTTAGTAAGCAGTAACACAAAAAAAATGACAGAGGATTTTGATCACAAAATATTTATGTAAGGAATAGAAAGTCAACACTATTTTTTATGGAGTAAAAACAACCACAAGCTAGGTGTACCTCAAATAACTAAAAATGCTGAAGATATCTGAGTGAGGAGAAAACAAAACAAAGAATGCAAAATAGCTATTTCTTGATGTATTTGTCACATTTCAAAACCAGGCAGGTATATTTTGATATTTTACATTGCAGTGTTTTCTCTTTTTTTAGGTTGTTAGGCAAGTTTTTAAAAGAAAAGTTAACAACTACTAGAGCAGATGTGATTTTCCCCTCTCTGTCCCACTGCCTGTGAGCCTTCAGTGCACTTTGGGTGCATTTGTGAGAAATTGCTATAGTTGGACCCAGGTTACTAAGTTTACTCAGGAGTAATTTTTTAAATCTGGAGATGGAGATATCAGATCACCTATTATCACAATTCCATTGGTTGCCTAGCAAATTTTGCTGACCTCTTTGACACACTTTTGTTGACTGATAACAAACTATGCTAGGTGACCCTTCCTTGGCTGGGGTGTTGGCCTAGATGATCTCCAGTGGTCCCTTCAAACCCTAACAACTCTGATTCTGTGATGCTTAGCACTAAAGAACAGTTTTCAGGACTAAAAATTCCTGGATCTTGATGTTTAAATGCCAAATTATGTTTTAATCTACTTGCTGTCCAAAAGGTGTAATTTAAAAAAGTGAGAAAATACACAGGGATCTTAAGGATATACTTCCCAGCTGCACTAATTGCATAAACTCCTTTCATGTGTTTTTTAAAACAAAATAATAATTTTCATTATTGTAAGTGCCCTGAAAAATGCTTAGGTTTGCCTCCAGAGCCTACATCCTAGCAGGGCTGAGTAGTGAATAACTTGCCTGATCAGACATACCATCACAACCTGATTATGGCTGAGCCTGTCATAGGGCTTGATTTGATAAGGTTTCTTGGAGTGCCACTGTGCAGATGACACCATCAATAAGTCATAAATGTGTTACCAGAGACAATGGCTCTCCTTCTGCACTGTCAAGTGGTAGACTAGGCATTTCCCAAAACCAAAAGACATAACCCTCTCTCAGGCATTTTCAGGGAGCAGAACTCTTCTCATCTAGGTATGGTTTACAGGTGTCAGGCCTCTAAGTGTCACCAGTAAGCAATTTTTCTTATTTCCTCTTTGAGTCAATCTTTTTCACAAGGTGCATTAAGAGCAAGGTGAAGAGGGCAGTCTCTCTGCTCACCCATAGCGCTTGGTCACTCTCCAGTCTCTACAGGGACAAACAGCTACCTTGACACCACCTCCACAGGAGCACAGAGTAATAAAAGGTAATAAAGCAGCAGCTCACAAAGACAGTCCTAGCTTTGCAAAAAGAGCTCTGGGTCCCACCTGGAACCCCTCTGACAGGCAGAAAATGAATGCAGAGCATCTGCATTCACTGATACATCTCTAACCCTATGTCTGAGGAACTGTTTCCTAAAAGATCAGAATTTCCTCTCCTCTTGCCTCCTGGGAAAGTGAAACAGCAATTCCTGCTTAATTCTTTGAGTGAGGTGATGGCAGTCATGGTTATGGAGGAGCTTTGGCAATCTTCACCTGTAATAGGGGCCCTTGAAGTGCACGGGTTCAAGACTTAGTTCTAGGTCTCTCTTTCTAAGCTTTACTAAGATGGAAGCAACACCACTTTAGGAACCAGGTGTTTTGGAGCCATTTTTGAAGAAACAAGATCTTTGACTGTATTGAACAGTGCACCTTTTTCAGGCAACTATAAACCATTCATAAGCATGTATTAATAAGATTATTTTGGCAACATAGGGCTAGAATCATTGCAAAGTTAACAGTGGTGAAAAGGGTCCTAGAAAATATATGATCTGCCCTAATATACCAAGAGGAATACCCTTTCTAGGCAATCATCTGCAGCTGGAAAATACTCAGTAATATTTTTCCTTCTATTTAATTTTTTCATGTTCTTCAGTTTAGAGAAAAAAATATGAAGACGGGAAAAATAAGGAAATTACTAGATGGAGGAAAAAAACCCCATTGCTATTAAAAAAATTAAGCACTCTGCTTCTCTGCCCAGGAAGCATGTAAAAGTCTTCCTGCAAAATGGTCAGCTCTGATCCCTTCTGATGGGGTAGCAGGTGCTGTAATGAGCAACAAGAAATGTCAAAGTAACTGGAATTGCTTGACAAACTACTTCTGAGAAGGGACTAAATGAGCTAAAAAAACCTGAAGAAATTTGGGGGGGAAAAAAAGTAAAAGTAACAGTATGGTGTTCTCATTCTTTCATTAGCTTACAGAGACCTTTCCTGGTCATGGAGTTGGGGAAAAACACAGAATGTGTCCCCTGGTGTGACTGCTGAATAGCAACACCTTACTAGAGAATTTCATACACTCAAATATGCTGTGTTAGTGAAATTATATTACAAAAATGTGTAAACATGGTCTTTTTTGACATATCAGGAGACAAGTAACACAGAGTATCTTTCAAGAGTCAGAAAACAAGTTTTTGAAAGAGTCCATTCCAGACCTGGTTTCCTGCATTGCTGTATGTTTCACTTCTCATGTCTTTGATTTCTGGAAAATTTCTGAGGACGACTACAACTTTAAGGAAAAGACCCTAAATTGAGCCTAAATTTGAGTTCAATTGGTTGAATTTCTCTTTCTAGACTGCTGCAGTAAAGGAATACTGTTTTGTTTTCTTGTCTATGGACTGCTGCAGTTTTACATCTTTCAGTAATAAAGTCAAAAAAGGCCAAGACTTCTGTGCATGTCAGTCTATAAGTCATATATATTTTTATGTATTTGATTTATTTATATATTAGCTTTAGATATATTACAAGTGGTAACTGGTTTAGATATAGGTGTCAGAGCTGCTGCAGATTATCTGCTTCAGATTGAAATCCAATGTCTTATGACTTTTGGCAATAGAATTAATACACAAGTATCTTAGCAGACTATACTTTTGACAGTATCTAGCAATTTCAAACTTCTGTGCTTTACTCACCTTAAATTTTAGATTAAAATAGCTATTTTTTACTATTTCTGAATACTTTTACTCAAATGATGAAGTAGTTTCTAGGCAACTGGTACTTTCATCATACAGCTTGCTTCACATTTTGAAATAAGTCCTGTTGTATGCTTAGTCTCTGTAGGGAACATTGTCCTTCTTTCTACCTTCTGAGCGTTTATGCATTTCATTTTTATAAGATTGGATAGTAGCAAAATAGTATTTTCAACTTAAAAAATGTAACTCTAAAAAATGAGGATCCATCTCTCCTAAAAGTGGTAGTTAGCATTGTGTGTCAGATGTTGGAATTTCCGCTACAATAAGAATTTGGAAAATAGGGCTTTTGCTAGCCAGCTCAAAATTCAGAGGAATAGGTTAAAATAGCCTGATATTACAATGAAGTGGCTGGTACTACAAAGGACAGTGATTTACCATAATAAAGAAGGAGAGATCAGTTCTTTTATTCCAATACATAGACTTTTTGTTGAGATGGCTTGTGAAAACAGAATATTTACATTTATTTCCTGATTCAGTTTTCTGGATGGCTCTAAGTATGTCCATCATGTATTCATTCATTCATTCATTCATTCATTCATTCATTCATTCACTCAGAGACACCGTCAACGTATTTCAGGGGCAACAGGTAATACAGTAGTGAATGCCAAACCAAATTTCTATCCACGTATTCAGTTCTTCTCATCTTTGTGTACATTGCAATGCTTGAGATTTTATTGTGGACAAAAATGGGCTTGTGATCAAGACAGTGCAGTTCCTTGGATAGGTCCCAGGTACAAGAGTCAGTATTCTGCAATATCTTTAGTGATTCTGAAAAAGAGACTGGTCTCACAGGAAAACAAATATCTTCCCAGAATCTGAACTTCAGAGCTAACTGTTAAGTACTTCTGAAATCTTTTGATGTCTCTGGGCTGTATGAAGAATTTCAGCATGAGTTGATGTTTGATGGTATGAAGAAGAATGTAAAAGGAATTTTTAGGGACACTGGAAGTGTTTCATAAGGAGAATCCATTGTGATGAAATTGAAAATATTTCAATTGCAATGCAATTGAAAATATCTGAATCTAGAAACTTTATGACACTGCACATCACTGATTACTACACACACTTTTTGTCACATTTCCAGTGGGGGTGAGGCTATTGTTTTCTATGATACATGCATTAGCCCTCGTTGCACACACACAGAGCTACCCTGCACATAAAATTCAAGGCATGGTAAACCTTGCCAGAATATATATGTTTAGTGAAGTCAGTCTAGTTTTAGGTCAATCCCCTCCTGGTATTGTGTCAAAGATTTTTATATCCACAGTGGTTTTCTTTCAACAAATAAAATCAGGTATATCAGCAAAAATGTTCTCCATGGTTGCAGTTCTCATCAAAATGTAAGTTTTAGAGCTGAGGTGAGCAATGATTACAAGTGTATGTCAGCCCAAGCAATGTCATTGGACCCTGTTAACCTAAAAGGAACCTATGGCAAATTTATGGCTAAGTCGTTGGGGATTCCAGAAACACTTTTAGGGGACTGAGGATTTTAGGTGTGACAGGGTCTGTGCTAGATTTCAGACAGTCAAGGAGGAGCAAAGAAGTTGAAAAGATTCAACAGTTCATTAAGATCTTGCTGCCAACCAAATATGTTTTCTGTTATCCCATCCAAAAGACAGGCTTATCCTTCGTCATGGTTTGCAAAGGAAAACTTTGTATTTAAGGCTGTTTTGTACCCAACTGTTTGTGTTGCTTAGTGATGGCAGGACTCACTTCACTACCAAATTGCCTTTAATAATTATATTAGTTCAATAAATATTTTCTAATATTAATTTGTTCATTTGTGCTGTCTATTTGGAAACTCATATCCTAGATTCTGATCTTTTGCAGAGGAGGAAGAATAATCTATATGTCTTAAGCACGCACAAAAGAGTAGTGAAACTGGTAGAAATTGATTTGTTACTGTTCTGAAATCAAGCTAAGAAACAAACCTGGACTTGTATTTTGTCCTCATATTTTCTTGAGGAAATGATCCACTCTGAAAGGGGTTGAGGGGGAGGGGAGAAGACTTGTGTCTACCTCATGTTTATTCTCTCATCCCCATGTTCTTGGTTTGTTTCTCAATGACTCATAGAGAGGAAAGTGTGCCACCCTCTTCTAAGTTCTTCTAAGACTTCTGATGTTTACATTCTTTAAATAAACTTTCTCACGTGCTTTTCTGTAAATAATTATTGTTTTACATTCTTTTCTGGAGGAAGAGAAATTTGATAGACTGCTGGTTTGTCCAGTGTCATTGGAGAGGTGGCACTGTCATTCTCCAATCCACTGTCACTTTTGAAAATCTATAAATGTTGGAGTCAGAAATAAAACTGCCCTTCTTTTACCTTGGAGGTTCCAGTGTCTGCATCATTTTATTTCGTGTCCTATAGTGACAAAAGTGATTCACCAGGTCTTTCACCAAAAGTATCATTTAAGCCACAAAAATGTCTGAGCAACTTTGAGATATTCAGACAGATGTGCAGCAGCTGACAACTTATTATTTAATCAGGAAAAAATATTTTTTGCATGAATTATAGATAACTTGAAAATTCTCATATGACCCTTTTTAATTGTTGTGTTAACTCTAAATTCAGTGTTAATAGTTCAAAAACCTGATTCTAGTTGCCTTCAAATGGCTTTCTACTGTTTCTCTACTCCAACATTTTGTGAAACTACCCTTCGAAGCAAAAAATGTTTTCATCCATCATGATTATATTCATAACTGGAAGTAACAGAAAAGCACCGAGCTAAAATTTCAATGTGGCTATTTTGGTATGGCTCATCTTTCTTTACAAACCAGACTTGCAGTGCAGAGTCTTTCATTGGTCAGAAAATATGCAACAACTCAGTATTTAATGCAATTAGGCCCTGTCTCAACATAATTAAATTACCCAGCATTGCAGGTCTTTAGAAAGAGTGAAGAAGAATATTTCTTATTCTGGAACAGGCTCATCAGCTTAGGCAATTTTGGAAACAAGACAGAATTCTTTATCTACACAGTTTTCCTGCTGTTTGCTCTGAAATGGCCTACTATTTGCACTGAAATTAGATTGTGGAGGAGGGTGTTGCATTATCATCCCACTTTTGAGATTCATGTATGTCACTGAACAGCTTTCAAGTAAAATGACAGAAGTCCATCACCTTTAGCTGTTTAATTAAAGAAAATTAAAGAAAAAAATTGTGTGGATTTATGTTGGGAAGCATATTATATAAATATAGTATTTTAATAGGCTTTTTTCAGCAGAAAGCTCCTATGACAGATTTTTTGCATTAGAGAACATTTGAGAAAATAAGTATTTTGTCAACAGATGACTTCTTCACATTCTTTTGGGGAAGGTGTTTCTTGTGCAAAATTTAGTAAGTATTAATTAAGGTATTTATAAAATAAAATGCTTCAACAGAACAACAAAGCTCCATAAAGTTATGGTATTTTCAGTATCAGCAGTGCAAAAATGAGTGCAAGCCTAATTCCAGCAGTCCAAGTGGCTGGCTTACCCAGACAGAGTGATCTTTACAATATATTTGCAGTATCTGGCTCTAAATAATCATGTAGCTGGAAGTAAATGCCAGAAAAATGAAATTTACTTGCATCTAATGTTACTGCTATACAGGTTAACATATCGTGATATATATCAAACAGGTCATTTTACCTACTTTTTTTTATTTACTGCTACACAATTGGCTCTAACCTAGTATGATTTATACCAGCTGCTTAATCACATGGGAGTATACCTGCCACAGAAATAATAGCATTTCCACCTGCTGGTGGCTTCCTTTACTGTGACATGCATTACATCCTGCAATTTACCTACTGGTCCTTTACCACAATGCTGCAGAATTTCTAGTGGATTTGCTGCAAGTCTACTCCTTTTTTTTTTTTTTTTTTTTTTTTGGTAGCAAAATCTCAGTTTTTTGATTCTGTAATTTGTCCTAAATTTCCAAAAATAAACATACTTAGTCTAAAGAGTTTGGGAGCTTAATTCATAATTTTTAAATTATTCATATTTCCTAAAATTATAGCACCTTGAAATACTATGTGCAACATCTGAACCACTCAAACAGAACAATGCATGTCTCGGTTTATTTTGTAATTTATTCTATTGCATTAAATGGTAGGCTTATACTGTAACTATCTGCTCAAATGGTGATAAGGTTAAATAATTAACTGAACTTGCTTGAAGTCCAAACAGTTGTTATTTATTCTTATAACTTTGCTATGAAAAGTCACATGTAAAACATAAAGAAACTAATTTTTTAATGACGCGTCCAGCAAAACATTTGACTCTAAAACTTTCAATCTTATGCAGGATTGGCAGTCAATTTTTTGGAGGAACTACACCACATCAGTGTCCAAAAAGCAAAGTTTATTTTTCAGATGGGCCATTCACAGTGAGTGTAAAGGTTTTAGTTACCAGTGGGAAAGAGCATCTTCTTGAAGAGTAATGAAGCAGAAAGCTGAGCAGGAGATAGAATGTAAGTTTATTTCCTGTGGCTGTGTCTGGTAATACTGTCCCGATGCTGTAGATGACTGAGCTATGCTCAACACGTAGCTAAGCACAACACATAGCTCAGTGGGTAATATCCATGGCAGTCTAGAAAGCAGGATATATCAGAAACAGAAGCTAAAAATAATTTGAATAAAAAATAGGGTTCATAATGCTGCATGCCTGGGACACCAGGTCTCAGAGTAGCAATATAAAATGGAATAGAATAGCTGTGGTGGAAGGAAGTTGTTCCCCTCATTAAAAGGTAAAATACTTAAAATCATATGAATTACACCAAATATGTCAGCTTATGTTCAAAAGGTCCTTTGGAGATGAGGCCCAGACTTAGAGGAGATGTTCTAATGAATTTAACACATTTTCAAATTCTTTTTGAGAAATAAGGGATAATTGGAACAAGATCACAGACATGCATGTGAGTGCTTTTGTCAAGATCCTTACCTGACTGCAAGGGAGAGGGAATGTGTGTTTACACAATCTGTTTTGCCCAAAGCAGTGGCTGAAGCCATTGAATAGGAAACCATTACTACTGAGCAGTTGGCAAGTTGTCTATCATGGCAAGGGACTGAGCAGTATCTGTTGTTTCATCATGCCAATTCCGCTATTAACATCTGAGTTTTGCCTCAAATGCCAGACAATGGGGAATTCCAAAGGCAAAGTGTGAATACAGTAATAAATACAATGAAGTTAATTTGACATCTCTAGTAAGAAGTGATTATGACTACACTGTCCAGATTAAAAAAGGGATTATTCCACTTGCCTATAAAACACCACCACAGGAGGGCTATATATCTCTCTTCAATATCCAAATGTGAGTGGGAATCATTGCACTTAGATTATCCTGGATTAACATTGTTGACATAATCATTTGGGAATAGATGAAGCTTTGCAGAAAATCTGAGTGAGATGAAATCAATACAATTCTCTCAAATAAACAAGACTTCTGAGGAACTAAGCACTTTGAAGGAGGATTGAGTATCATAGTACTTGCAATGATTACACCCTTTAAATCCAGTTGCTGATTTTAAATTGAATCATCAGCTATTCCAAAGACTCTCAGTTTCTTGTGTAAAGCTATGTAGAAGATATTAAGAGGATAACACAAGAAAATATTAGATTATGGTATTCAAAATAGACAGATTCAGCTCACACAAAAGAAGGAGGGGAATCCATCCAGAGGGGAGTGGACCTATATGAATCTCAAGAAATTCCACAAATCATGGTGCAATGTGCTGCACCTGGATTAGGGCATCTCATAAATAGAGACTGAGAGAAGTCACTGAGAAAGCCCTGTGGATAAAATCCCAGAGGTTCTGGGGGATGACAGGACCTGATAGGTCCTGAGCCAACACTGTGTGCTCACCGCCCAGAAAGCCAAATGTATCCTGGGCTGCATCAAAGCAACATGGCCAGGAGGCTAAGGGATGGGATTCTGTCCCTCTGCTCTGCTGTGGTGAGATCCCACCAGGAGTGTTGCATCCAGCTCTGGAATCCCTAACATAATGAAGATGTAAAACTGTTAGAATGTTGTAGGATGTAAAACTGTTAGAGGGCCACGAAGATGATCAGAGGGCTGGAAAACCTCTCCTGTGAAGACAAACTGAGACAGATGGGGTTGCTCAGCCTGGAGAAGAAAGGATCCAGGGAGAGCTTACAGCACCTTCCAGTATGAAAAGGAGGGTTATAAAAAATGGGAAGATTGCTTTTTGCACAGGTATGTAGTGATAGGACAAGTGGGAGAGGTTTAAACTCAAAAGGAGAGGATTAGATATTGGGGATAAATTCTCCACAGTGAGGATGGTGAGGCACTGGTTGCCCAGAGAAGTTTTGAATGCCCCATCCCTGGGGCTGTTTGAGGCCAGGTTAGTACGGCCTTAAGCAACCAGATCTGGTGGATAGCATCCCTACCCATGGAGGGGGGATTGGAGCTAGATGACCGCCAAGGTCCCTTCCAATACAAACTGTTCTATAATTCAATGTCCAGTCGATGTTCCTTGCTTTCAACAATGATGTACAGCTTGAATGTGCTCCTTTGGAAGATTTTTAAAGGGACTGTTTATTTATCCATTGGGTGAACCTTAGTCATGTGCAAAATATCTTCTCGGTGTGAACTGTGCTATTGACAGTAACTTCCAGAATTCATAAACTTTAAGATTTGTTTAGACTTTTCTGAACTGTTACAAACTCAGGAGGGTGATCAATGGGACTGTATACAAAGTATCAAGACAATAACCACTTTTAGACCATTTCTTTCTTTACGGAGCATATCTGCTTATGAGTGCCAATGAGTAAATGCTCAAGAGAACAGCTATGCCTCATTAATATTTAGCCTCCAAATAAGTGTGATCTCAGAGCTAAAGAAGTCTATACCACTATTCTGCTATGTTTTTAAAATACAGCCTGAACAAGAGAGTGAGTGTGGTATTTTAGGATTATTTCCCTTGTGCTCTGGGGAATAAAATGCATCTGGGAGTTTCTCCGATTTGATGGAAAGGAAATATTAATGAGTAGGTCAGAGTCTCTGACAAATTGATTCCATTTAGCTGGCCTAACACAGATAGCACTTTAGCAAAGTGTTACATTAATAATCTATCCTTTTAGCCTTCCTGTTTTCTTGTGGAGGCAGGTGCCACTGTTTTCCTATTACTTTAAACAAATGTAATTAAGCAATGGTTCAGTGATTTGACTTCATGAGCCAGACTTTGATTTTTTTTCTGTGCTGAATCTGCTAAGTTGCTAAGCTTTTTTTGTTTCTTTAAATAAGATCAGGTTCTAGCTTCATGTGTCTCAACCTTGATGAAACTGCTCAGTGATGAAAGCAGAGAATGGCTATTTGTTTTCAGATGACTCTTCAGTGAAAAACTACCTAATAGCTTGACAGCTTTCATTATCTAGGTATCTGTATGAGTAAATTAACATCTCTTGCAAATCACAGGTTTTACCTGTTGGGAAATACATGAAGACTTGCAGCTGGACTGTAGTTGAGAAGGTTATTCATGGATCCACAGTTTTATTGCAAATTATTCTACTGCCTCATCTACATTTTACTGCCTTTTTCTGGACCATATATTTCAACAGATACCTAGAAAAGCACAGCTATTGTGGTAGAAGAAAGTTCATTGAATACCACCCCAGCTACAGGAAGAGTGGTGGTAGGCACCATGCTTGAACTGCATGGTCACCCCAGCAGTCATTCCTGTGCAGGCACCTTGACTCTGCCTGTGTCCTGAGAGGAAAGATGTTGTCATGTTTCACCAGCCCCAGGGACATGTTTGGTTCTGCATCCAGCTCACAGTATAAGCAAAACCCCAAAGTTTCAGAACTGGATTGGGATCCTTGCAAATTTTTTTTTTTTTTGCTTACCCAGAAAGCAACATTTTTATTGGTCTGTGGGGACCACTAGAATTGGTCTAAGGGGCAGGTTGTCAGAAGGAAGTATAAGAAAGTAATACAAAATTTCATAGCAGCCAGGACAGGCAAAAGAATGTGCTAGAGCTATTGAGAGATGCAGGGTAGTGGGGCCTGCAAGACAGGAAAAAGTGTTCCTCCAGCTGAGATGAGTGACTAGATGCTCTTATGCTCTTGACTATAGATCTAGAGGTTTTACCTAGTCTGGTGATAGAAAAAAACTACAAAACTCAGGGGCAGTCACTTCTGTCCCTCCTTTGCTAATTGAGTTAATAGTGAAAGAATTTCCCACTGAGGCAGCTGTTTCATTAGTTCCGATACTGTCGGATCATCTGCTGGAATTAACAGTTTAAACATCCTGAAGCTCTGCGTGGGTTCATGTATTGAAAATTTATTTTTAAGTGTAGGAGAAAGGGCAGAAATGATAAGTGCTATTAGGGGTGAAAAGACAAACACTTCAAAGCTAGGAATTACCAGTATTTGAGGCAATAGCAAGTAATCATGTAGTAGGTAATCACAGAGATTGTATCAAAATATATATGCACGAGGGAGCCAATTAGGTTTGCTTAAGCAACTTTCACACTATGTTTTTTTCCTGAGTAGAGCACTGGGTTTTGAAACCTGAAGGATTTTAAATGTAGGCAATCATAACCAATATTGCAGTAATGCCTAATCTTGGCATCCTGCTAGGATACTAATTCCTATGTTCTATCAATGATTTCTGCAGATGGAGTTCTGTTAAAGTATTGTTTCCTTTTATCAAGTTAAAATTTTCTGCTTTTCACTGCCTTCTTTACCTCTTTATTCTTATGAAGAATGCCATGCAGCATCTGCTTGATGTATGTTTTTCTGTTACAAATATGCTTTTATATACATCTATCTTATTTTGAACCTGTACAGTTCCAGCTTTCTCAGTTTCTCATGTGTTTTTGTTAGCTGACATCCCTAGGAGGTAAATAGAGCTTTTTTACAGTCTTTATGCCTTTCCAGAAAACTTAAAATTATATTCAACTTTGAAAATTGATGAACTGGTGAGGATGTCACGGAAAAAAACAAATACATTTAAGGAAAAAGACAGATACAAGGATTGCCAGATACAAGAGCAATTTTCTCTGTTTCTGAAAAAGAGGGGGGAAAGGCATGGTTTACAATGGCAAAATATAACAGGTAGTGACTGGAAATGTTAAATATTTAGCTACATAAATGTCTCAGAGTTCTTACTCCATGTTCACATGCTTCTGTTCTTCCACCTGCCTTTCCCACTATATCACAGAGATCATTTATAACTGGATGACAGTCACTTTTTCTGTATCTGTTCACGCTGGTGCAGTATTGAATGACATTCAAACTCACAGCTACAGCTGTTGTGGGTTTTGGTGTGCAGAAGTATTAACAAAGTTACAGCCAGAGGGTTGAGCGAGATCATTGTTCCTATGTGTCCAGGGCTCACGAAACCACACCTAGAGTGCTCTGGAAGGAGTCCAGTGGATGTCCTCCAGAAGAGGTGAGGACTGGAGCATGTGGTACATAGAAAAAGGCTGGGGAATCTGGGTTTGTTCAGGCTCAGAATTAAGATTAAAGTGAGACCATTTTGCAACTTATGCTTATCAAATAGGAGGAAATAGGGAAAATGTAGTCAGACCTGGAGGTGCAGAGTGGTAGGAAAGAGAGTCAGAAGCTAGAAAACAGGAAATTCTGACTGTATCAGAGGAAAATACTCACCATGGGGACAATTAAATTCTGGAACAGGAGGGATCTATGTCCTGGGAGAGTTTCAAATCCTGACTTGATAAAGCCCTGAGCAGCCTGAGTTAATTGACTTTAAGCAAGGTTTGAACTACCCATGTCCTCTTTAAATTCAACTATTCCACAGATTTGTGTGCAATCAAATAGACAGACTCCAGTGGTCAAGAAAAAAAATATTTCTTTAATTTATATTTAAAAATCTAAACAGTACATATACTAAGTTATTTTTATTCACTTAAAATAGAACTGAATGGAAAATGTACAATCAATTGAAATATATATTTTTTTTTCATATCAAAATCTTTTGCAGGAACAACCAACATTTGCTTGTAACATATTTTAAGATTCTTTTGTCAGCATGCCTTCTTGTTATGAAATCTTTTTGTATCATCCAAAGATGCAATTTTTGATATTTAGAGCTTTTTTCTGGTCCATCCTGAGGCATATTAATACATAATGTAGAAAATAAATAATTTTGATAATATCCTGACTAAGAGATTTTTTCTGTTACCTACTTTTTGTGTGTGCAGTCTTGTATGTCTGGTGATTTGTTTCTCTGGAATCACACAGTATGTTCCCAAAGTACACCATAAAAATAGCATAATCATGATGTTATCTGTTATGTTCCAAAGTATATGACAATATTGTGTTTATTGTTAAATACAGCCTCAAGGACCTCATGACAGTGCCAAACAAGTAAGTTGTTTTCAATTAAGGACATCGTCTCAGTGCTCAGTAAACACAGAAGATTATTTATGTATGAGCTTGATGCTGTTAGAAAATGTGTAGCAGAATCATGCAGTTCAGCTTTTGTTTGGATGCAACTAAAAGCAAAAAAGACCAAGCACAACTATAAAAAAATCATGCCTACCATAAACCTAGATCATAGATGGTTAGTTCATTTTGTATTGCTCATAATGTATGGGTACCCCTAATGATTCCATTAGAGTTCAAATAACAGAATTCAGCACAAATGTATTTCTACTGAGCAGTGGAAACACAATTTCTCTGAAACTGCAGCTGCTGTAGTTGAAGATTAGTCTCTTACTATCCCTTAGGGAGATGACTGTCTCTGCCAGCTGACTTAGTTTTTATACTGCCAGCAATTTATTAGATTGCTTTGCTCTTAAGTGTGATAATAGGCCTTATGCTTAGCAAGGTTTAGAGACTTCCAGTGCATTAATATTTTATGGCAATGACAGTCAAGACACATTTTGTTTACCTAACAAGACAAGCCAAGCTACAGCTGATGTGTACTGGAGATTAGATTTAACTGGTAGGAACTCTGCCAATTATGTCTTTAATGCTTTGAAATGATTTTTATAATTGTAATCTAATAATTTACATATTTGATGCATCAACATTTTGTTGCAATACTGTTTTGTGGGACTCAAGTGCTATAGAAATCTTTTGTCTGTAGCCATTTTACTCAGTTTTTGGTATCAATATATTTTCTTTAGATAGTTTATTCAATTAGATATAACAATGTTTGGAGACTGGGAAAACTTCCAGCTAGGATCCCATATAAACCTGCTTGGGGGATTCCTCTGTTTACAATAAAATTGATTGAATGTTTCAATCTTGTGAATATACCCCCCTGTTGCTGCACTTGTTCTGTATAATGGTCAAAATAGTACCCTGGTTTGCTGTCACTCAGTTTCAGTGACAGTGATAGCTTTTGCTGCCCAAATAAATATTGCACATGAAGGAGTCCTGTCCTGATTTCTTTTTTGCCATTTCTCAACAAAGCAGATTTATCAGCTATTAGCGGTGGAAGACAGAGAGTGAAGATCAGTGGGTCAGGTGTCTGGCATTGATTCACTGTTATCTGCAGAAAGCTCCAGGGACAGGATTGAGCATATTTACCCAGCAATTGCATATGGAAGGCCTTGATGCCTCAATTACTTAGGCTCAAGTATATCAGAAGATATTAGATGAAGGTTCAAAAGTACTGATATTAGCAGTTGTACGGTTTCAGCTGCAAATGTGTGGCGCTTGAGGCAAGAGGTAGTGTCGTGGTTTGAGAGCAAGTGAGGTTTAGGGATGCTGTGGTCAAACCAGTAGGGGCTCAGATTTGAATATTGGCACCTGGTGTGGCCACTGAGGACATGGATACGCCTCTGAGGACACAGTGGGGTTAAAAGCAGAGAACGCCCGGGGGAAGCTCTCTTGGGTTCAGTCTGTGAAAGAAATCAGACCTGTCCTGCCCGGCTCTGGGCTGGGCGGGGGAGGGGAAGCCTGGAGGCCTGAGTGAGGTAGGTTGGGCCTGGGACAGAGAAGGGAGGTGAAGGCTCCTGCAGGATGGAAGGGTGGAGGAACCCTGAGAGACATCGGGCAGTCCCCCATCCCCTGAGGGAGAGAGAGAGGGAGCCTGTGCCTGTGCTGGTGCCACCTTTAAATTTGATGGCACGGCCAGCCGAGAAGGAGAAGGGAGGGGGGTGCAGTGAGAAGGTGCCCGGCTGCCCTGCCCTGTGGGAGTTCTGGAGGGGCAGAGCCTACAGATTTGAACCCTTTTCTTGGATGATGGATGCCTTACAAATGCTGATTCCTCCTGGAGCTGAATAAGGAGAAAGAAAGAGAGGAGATAAGAGGAAATGGGCTACGAGATGAGAAGAATCCTAGGTGGGAGGAGATGATGGAGTGGCCTTTGGCTGAACTTCTTCTGTATAGCCATGGACAGAACCATTTTTCCTGGGACACAGAGACTGCATTTAGAGGGAGGCAATGGCTTAGAGCCAAGAGAGTGCGGTGATATGAAGGAGTGCCTGAACAGAGACAACGGGTGTGGAGGGTGGTGGTGGTGCCCTCCGTCTCCAGGGAAGAAGAAGAAGAAGATGATCTCTGTTCTTGAGACCCCTCAGCCCCCAGGGGGGTGAAATTTGGGGGGGACAGGTGTCCCAAAAGAGAGTGACCGTGTTCTTTTTGGAACTGGGCAAAGTACCCTTTAAAAAGGAAAACCCTAGAAGCAGCTCTGGTCCATGCGCAGTGGTGAGAGCACTGGGCATGGAAGGAAGAGGTCATGATGGCAAAATGATCTCCGGGCGGTACCACATGTGACATGGAAACATAAGAGGTTTTGACTGTGTATCCAAGGGAAGCCCATGGTGCAAGAGGGACTGTTGATGAACTGAGAAATTATTATCTAAAGAGTGGTGATGGACTGAGAGTTGCTGATCTGAGGGGTGGATGTATTGGAAATTTGGTGGGGGGGAGGAGGAATGTTTTAGAAGGTTTTTATTCAGTGTTCTGTATGTTTCTCTTTACATATAGTTGTAGGTTAATAAAGTTTTTTCCCTTTTATTCCTAAGCTGGAGCCCGCTTTGCTCTATTTCTGATCACATCTCACAGCAGATGCCAGAGAGGAAGTATTTTCATGGGGGCACTGGCATTGTGCCAGGGTCAAACCATGACAGGTAGAAAAAAGTCAGGGAGGAAAAATTCAGCTTTTTTAATAAAATGTATTGGTCCATTGGTTAACTTCTCTTTGCATCAGAGTTTAAATGGACTTTGTAAGATTTGAGTTCATACAGTTCTTCAAAATCATCTGAAAAAAATTCTCTGCAGAGGCTCAAGGTAACTCACAGGTTGCTAGCACATTTATTTTTCTACATGTCCATAAATAGGATGAAATAGAGTAAGAAGTTGCAACTGATCTATGTTGTTTCTGAGGATAATTTTTAATTGACTGATGGTGTGTGTTGGCTTTGTTTGTTTCTTTTTTAATACCTATATTGAATATAATGAATTTTTATTTTAGTGGTCCAGAAACTGAGACCTGATCCTTGAGTATATATATTCATAATAATGTAGAGGGCAAATGAGACATCCAGTCTGCAGCCCAGTGATGGCTGGTGAGCTGAGCACTGCAGTTTCTCAACTGTAATGATTTGCACAATGTGCTACTGTCTCTTCCCAGACATCCTTGTAGGTGAAGCTGTAGTAAGCTGGGATCTTAACCCCAGAGAGTCCCAGTGGAGTTGTCTGCATGCTGGTCAAGAGAAAATCGATCACATACAAACAGGCACACTTCTGACATAGTAATAATAAGGATGGGTGTGTGCAAATTTCAGGTAAAGTTAATGTAATAGTAATAATGATTTTCTCTGCTAAAGTAACTCTTTTGTCTCAGTAAAATTTGGCTTGTACATTAAATGCTCTTTTGGCAAACCTCTTGGGATGAACAGGCAGAGTAACAGATATGATCAGTCACAGGAATAATTATGAAGTCTGCCTGTCATTCAGCAAGCCTAACAACACAATCAGAAACCATCTCATTTGTGAATGGCAGGGAGCTAGGTAGGATTTTCATTTCCATAGCAAGTTTTAAAAAGGAGTAGACCCAAGAAGCTGCAGTAGGCTGCCAAAATTATCAAATTTTTATCAAAACTCTGTTTTGACAGTGGCTGGTAGGGTTGAAAACTACAGTTTTTCTACGTCATTTGTCACCTATTTGTGTGCACAGTTTACTAAGGGTGGTTAGATGCCTGCTTCCCCATGTTTCTGGCACTGTGGAGGTTTGTGGCCTGCAGGATGCTCAAATACAGCCTGTGGGAGTGCAGTGTAGCAGTGGGAGTAGAAGCAAACCATGGGTTTTCAGTGAATTTAAACAGTCAGGATTATCTTGTCAGTGGTACTAGCCTAAGCAATTGTCATGGTTGTGTGTACGCTTATATTTTCCAGGGATGAAAATGTATGTAGATGTGAATGTCAATTAGGCACGGCCCTCAGGCTCTTGGCAAGAGGCCAGCGTGGCCACTGATGGCAAAAGATATAAGTGTTTTTCCTGTGGGGAATCTGAAAGTGATTTTGGCTTGAGTGGCTTCAGGGACATCGCTGTGTGCAGCCTTTCAGATTCAACAAAAGAATGGTGAAAAGAGAAGGCATCAAACAATAGGTAAAAAGCTTTTAGATGGATGCTCCAGTTTCTGGGTTTTGTCTTTATGGAGTATCCATATCACGCCATTTGATCTTTGTACTGGTGGTCTCCATGTGCTCTTCAGGAATTTTCTAATGAGTCTTATTCTACAATAGGTTTATTTTAACAGGAAAGTATACCTTGTGCATACTTTAAGAAAGTATGTGCTAACATTTATTTGACAAGCAATACAGATTTATGCCCTGCAGCCTACATTTATGCACTTACTTCAAACATTCAGATGAGCAAGTTTTGTTTACTCAATGTGTGTGGAAAGAATGTGTCAGAAGTACTGGTGTGGATAGAGGGGCCTAGCTCATGTGAATTGTTCCCACTGAAAACACTTTGTAAAAGTATGCTGAAAGTTTTCCTGTGTGTTCTGCCAAAAAGGTATAGGGAAGAATACCATATTGTTTAGCTAACCATCTATTTAGACAAATATCATAATCACAGCGAATCATAGGTTAGCGGTAACCTTTGAAAACATTGAAAACCTCTGAGCAACGTAGTCTACATGCACCATTCTGAAAAGCAATTCCACTTTGAAAATTAACATCTCTTTTTATAAAATTTGAACAGAGATTAGTAAATAAAAAATTTGCCTTCAGTAGTTCCTGAAATCTAATTTGGCATGAATATTGTGAAAACTAGCAATTGAATTTATTTACTGTTAAAGTGGATTGAATATCCTTTCAAGCTATTTTCACTTAGACTGAAATATAGTCTAAAGCAATGGTTTCCTTCCATTTTAATTAATTTATTTTCCTGATTACCTCTAAGAATGAAATGAAAGCCGTCAAAGATTGAAATAATTCCTATATTTTATTTTGTTATTTAGACTTATGGTGCTTGATACTTAACCACTGTTTTACATCTAATTGTCAAAACACGAGGGATAATTAGCCCAAATATTTGAGCCCTTTACTTGGAAATATTTGCAAACTGCGTCATCTCAATGTATATATGATATGAATTAAAAAAAGGGGAAAATAAAATCAATTACTCTGTTTTACAGAAAAGAAAATTCCCCTAGAGATCTGAAAAATAAGACCATTCATTATAGAAGGGAACTTTTAAAAAATATATAATTTTATATGAAGTGTACCTTTAAAATCTATTACATGACTAGAAAAACAAAAAGTCATGTCAGAAAAACTTTAAAAAGTTGTAGCACCTATTTATTTTTCAGGAAAATGTCCAAAGTATACAGGAAATAGAAATCTTGCTCAGAGTATTTTAGTTTATTGAGTTCTCTCTGCCTTGAAAATCATAGCAGAAATCTCCAAGGACTCCTATAAAGATGTATTACATCATAAAGCAAACTAAGGATAGCAACCCATGTTATTAAACTGTCAACATACATTATACTGCAATCCATCCCCAATGCAACTCAACTTAAAACCTTACTCTTGGCAGAAAGTTTAAAACATAAGACTACTCTCTAATCATCTAAAGCCCATGGTACTTTGGAAAAAATGTTGTAATAATCGCTCCACTACTCCATTACAGTATGTGTGAATTTCATTGGTTTAGTACTGCAAATGCTCAACCATTACAAGGAAGGGTTCTGAAGGATTACCACTTAAAACGTTTTATTAGTGATGCTGTAGATTTCTTATTTCACAGAATGTTAATAAAGGTTTGGTATAACAGACAAAATGAAAAATAAATCTTAAAGCCCAGTGCTTAAACCTTGCTTAATTTCCACATTAATATTTAATAACAAACCAGATAAAATTACGTTGATATAAAGTCTGCCTTCTCATCTAAAGAAAGTAGGGCTATTGCTTTGAATGATGAAATACTGGAGATCAGTGTTACTTGGCAGGAATTATGATAACTGAAACTTTCAGATCTGCTGATAACGTATGTTGAGAGAAGAAAGTCCAGCTCTAAATATTAATCTACATCATCATTGTTAGTTTCCATTTTGGCATTACCAAGGAATCTTGAGGTTTGTTATAGGTATTCTTAACCCAGAATTTATCATAGGAGGTGTAACATATAAAGGGTTTTGGATACAAAACAGAAGGATAATCAAGTAACTGCCAAGGAGAGGTCAGTTCTGAAGTCTTTGTGAAGTTTTAGCATGAAATCTTTTGTCCTCTACTGCAAGATGGAAGGGATTGGTACTTTCTTTTTTCCTTCTCCTTAATTTCCTTCTTCCCCTCCCTCAGGTGCCTTAGAAAAGGAAAAGAGGAAAAAGAAATGGATGGAATGGGAAAAGAAAGAGGAAAGCAACAGACACTGGCTGGCTAGCTGGGAGGAGTCAGAGTGGGTGGGGATTGTACGGGGCATAGATAGATCTTGAGGTGATGGTCACAGATGTGAAGATAGCAGAACGGCTATGCTAATATATTAATGATGTCTCTTTTTATCTCTTCATAACAAATAATTGTGAAACCTCTTGCCCTAAAATGCCAAACAATGCAATTATGTTATCAAGAAAAACATGTCAAGCTGTTGAAATAATTCCTCTGAGGTATTTTATTTAGCTTAAATATGCATTTCTAAATTGAAACATCAGAATCTAAAATAATGTAGCCTCTAGGTTGTTAGAGATTAGAAGTAGTCAGTAACATGAGTTAAGACAGGAATGTTGGAAATGGTAGGACCTTAAACTCTCTCTGTTCTACCAATCTGCCCACAATCCACATGCAATTAAACACTCCTGCTAGAAATTCAAGAATTAAATATATAGGTAACAGACTTGATATGAATTCTTACCAACATCATGTCAGCAACAGTGCAGTAAAAATGGAATATTTGTAAAACTCCTTCTAAATCTAAAGTTTCACCCCATTGAACTGTCAAAAATTATATTTACCTGTCTCACTCAGAGGCAAACTATCATTCAAACTACATGATATTCTTTTGAAACCATAATTTCTCATTATTGCTGCAATTAGATATAGCTATTCTTTTTGCATGGAAAGTAAGTTAAGGCGGTATTCGGCTTTCTTGGACATATTTCTGTCCATCAGTTCCCACAGCAGGGAGCCATATTAGGAACATGTGAAAATAATTAAGAAACAAAATGTCCAATGTAAAACATATTTACAGTTTTCCTGAGCTAGGCTGTGGTTGAAGGTTTTGTTGCTAATGAGAAAGTACTGTATGCAACACAATGCTGCCGAAGAAAGCATCCATGCAGATCCTGTAGTGGGCATCTGAAGACTAACAATTCCTGAATATATGAATATTTGGACTGAGTTGCACTTTGACATGCTCCTTTCTGGGATCCTTCAGATTTCAGCCCAGCAAATGCTGGCTATTTTTTTCCTCCACAACCTGTTGGGTAAGGAAAGAAACAACAAGCCGACCCACAAAGCGAAACAGTAAAAATCAGTAACACCCTCCAACCTCCTTCCTTTTCTACAGCCAGGGGCCCTTAATTCTTGCTTATGAGCATGCTTGCAGAACAGCTCTTGCTTGCTTTAACACCTTATTAGTGTTTTAAAGATTATGAATTAGAATTGGTTCAAAATAGGACAGCAATTGTGATACTTCACTGTATAAATTTTAACCCTTAGCTGAGAGAATACTTCATTCCATGTTGTGCCTATTGGAAGATATAATTTTGCTTGGAAATGTTGGTGCGTAGTCCTTATTTTGAAATTACAGTGTAAAAGGACTCCACAGTTCATGCAGTGCATGAACTGCGCTTCTAACTGGCTCATCTGTAGGTTAGCTGACCACCCACCTTTAAAGACCTTGCTGTGAAGTGTCACGGTTTTTAGGGAAAGTTCCTCAGACATGTTGCTTAGAGCAGCGGTGTTTATTCCATACAATCATGCCCAGGTGTCCAGCACTGAGAGGTTGGACAAAAAAAAGTTTTCCTCTTTTTTTCAGGACTTGAATGTGAAGGAATGAGTCTCCCAAGAAAAGAATGTCTCTCTAGCAAAATATAAAGCCAAAAGCAAAGCAAAGTAACATAAAGCAAAACACATATATTTATATTTCAGCATCAATTTATATGTCTCATCACATTGATGAATTATGTCTTACTCACCTCACAGAGGTTAGTGGCTGTCTCTGGCTGAGATGACAACCCCAACATGCATGTCTGTGGGCTTGCTTGCTTTTCTACTTTCTGATTGGAAAGTGGATTTGCAGACAAGCTACTCCACAGGGAAGAAGTCCTTGTAGCACGCAGAAGCCCTTGTTGCTGTGAGTGTCATCTAGGATTGGGCTAAGGAAAATTCATCTCATTATCCACAGGTGTGCAGAATTCACTAAAGAGGGGTTTTAATTCATGATGATGCTCCCATTCCACAGGCATTTGGCCAAAACGGAAAGCTTGCTAATGACCTGGGGAAAAAACAAATCCTTCAAAAGGCTAAAACTGCTGAATTTAAAATAATGAAATGGAAAAAGTATTAAATCAAGCATTAAAACAGTCAGGACTGACTTCTCTTTGTTAGTCTTATATTTAGAGTTGATGCTCTGTGGCTACTGAGACAGAAAGACTTTCCATGATGTTCTTTCCCTCTGTCTGGATTGTTATTGCATCACAGAAAAGAAATACTAAGCCATGCCAGATATTCTGTGACTATGCTTGAGTAAAACCAATTACAGTAAATAGCTAAGTGTTTTTTTGAAGCTAAATAAAATGTGTATTTAATTTTTATTACAACTTTAATTTCCTTATTCCAACGTGACTGCAGAATTTTACTTTGCAAAAATGTGAAGGAGTATTCCTAATACCTTGATTTAATTTCCTCTGCACTGTGGGAATGGTTTATATCAGAGGCATTTCTTGAGATGTTGTTGTAACTAGCTGCTCCTCACCAATGCCAAGAGCATTCATGTGCTGGAATTATCTCCAAATACTGGGATAGAAATACACATATCTGCTGAAATAAGCAGTGGTCAAAAGACCACAAAATGCTCTTTTTAAACTGTATTCCAAGATGTTTTTGACTTACTCCCTTCAAAATTATCACCATCAGTCATGGTGAATCTAGCAATACAATGGGGGTGAGCTGCTAAATGTTGCATGCTTAATTAACACACTGTTTCACAAGAGAGACTCTCTCCTCACCTCCCCCTTTTCTATGTTCCACGCACAAAGGGAAGAGAGGTCATTCCAATGCATTTGTTGAAAACTTAGAAAAAGAAATCAAATCTTTCCTGCAGTACTTTAATGTGAGTATTAGAGAATGATGTCAATAGCTTTAGTGAAAACAATACTGAACCAGTAGTAGGTATGTAAGCAGTGAGTATTTACACGCTCTGCAGGAGCAAGGGCAATATAGCAAGCAAATGGCTAAGATTTTAATTTACTTTTTAAGCAAATGTAGTATGCAAAATGAGTTTTTGATCTTTCAAAATTCAGTCAGTTGTCAAAAATCAATTTGAGCAAAATGTTTTGCCCATCATAAACATATAATCCCACAGAATTTGTACTGTTCTTTGCCAGCTAATTAAACCAAAAGGCATCTGGGATACAAAACTTGGTATTGTTTAGTTCTGTGGGAGACTAGGATTCAGACGTAAAATTAGTGTGGGAGGCATTTCCCACACTCGTCTGCTCAGCTCATGAAGGCCAAAAAGAGCCTTGCAGCTGTGAATGCACAATTTTATATTTCTGAGCTAATTTTTCCAAGATCTGGATTTACTGTAGCGTGTTTCTTTACCCACAGAAATCAGATGGGAATGAATAGTTATATGGAAATTTCTATTTGGACTTCCTCTTGTCCATTCTCATCCACACACATTTTCTCAGTTGCTCAGCCATATCCTTTGGTGATGTAGTGTTATGGCTGTTCACAAGGTGGTCTTAACCTTCAATTAGGGCACGGACATCAAATGAACAAGGATTTAAATGTCTAGCCTCAGGCATGACAAAAGGGCTGATTTTCTTGCAGAAAGATATTGCTACAGTCATAACTTTGTTCTACTTGGTCATTCCTGCTCTCTACATGTACCTTTATCTCATTTGTTCCCCTTCCTTTCTTGTCTCATTAATTTCAGTGCCGGTAAACAGGCATCTGGGTCTGCTATTAAAATTGGCTGTATGCCGCCTGTGGGAGAACTTCAAGGTCTGCTTTTTATTTTTTTATTCCAGGCATTTTGGAAAAGACAGAGCTCAGTGATGTCTCATTTACTGGACAATAGTTCCCTGTGCTACACAGCAAGGCCTGGGAGAATTTCAGAAGTATGAAGTGGTTTTCAGAAATGCCAAGCAGGGAGGAAGAAGCAATGCTGGCAGCATCCACATCAGAGATATCCCTTGATGTCTCCATATGGCCTAAGCCTCTCATTTTTGGCAGGTTCTTTCCTCCCTTCACTGCTGCTTCTCACTGACTGTGTGGACTCATTACAATTATAAGCAAGTATGAAGTTCAAAACACATGCTTAATTAAAACAATAAGCCAAAATATCTTTTGCTATAAAAAGTTTTGAAAATTAACTGAAAAATAGCTAGCAAAATCAGCAGCTGGTCACATACAGTTTGTGACTGGAACAAAGAGCAAGAACAAACAGTTAATTTGTTGAGACTGGGTACAGATATGCTCAGCTCAAAATATACTTAGTTTAAGATGAAAACTTTCAAATATTTTCCCACCATCATGTAGTATTGGTACACATGATGCTGGTAGCCCTTGCAGAGACCAAACAATCCTTTTGCTCCACCAGCTCAGGTGGAAATTGATTCTTCCCACTGTATGAATAGATCAGTTTCTGGCAGTGCTTACTGTGGGCTTTGCTACAGAGCTGTGTAACAATCTGGGACACTTCTGCAATCCTGGCTTTGCAAGCCCTGCAAAGCCTGTGTTCTAAAGCTGAAGTCTTTGAGTCAAAGATAGGTGAAATTTAGGTTAATAATGAAAGTATTTGAATGTGGGGTACTCTGATCCTGAACAGGTTTTTCAAGATCTGGCTCAGCAGACCACTACCAAATGAAAAAACTTCTGTTACTTAAAACACACCATATTTTTTCTCTAGGTCCTAACTCTCTGACAGGTGGAAAAAATTCAATGCACTGACACGACAGCAACCAACCAGTTGCAAAAGTGAGGAGGGACTGGTTTCTTTACAAGAGAAAATATTTGGCTTTGTGAATATTCCCAGTGATATCAAAAAAGTATTTGTTTCTGAAGTATTATATAATCTGTGTCTTGCTTACTTTTAGTACTGTACATCCTATGCGTAAGAATTCCTTGTAATACAGAACTTTGGGAAGCACAGTTTGTTCTTGCTAGTAGTCATTATTAATTTGTCCAATTTTTCCCCTCCGTTATTGCATGTATGTTCCTCTGCTCTGTTTTTTTTTTCATTCTGAACATTTAAAAACTGGCTTCTTCCACTTCGACTTGTTTTCTGTTTGGCATTATGTTCAAAATGAGTTTCAGACTTTCTATCAGGACATATGCTCAAAAGTGTTCACCTGTTTCTGCTTCTGCAGGGATCAATATTAAAGTTCCCATATGTTTCAGTGATGCTGGATCAAGCCTAATGTTACGAACATCAAAGATAATGCATTATAATGAGCATTTGTATTTGCTGAAGTGTAGCACATGTTATGTACAGTATGGACATTTCAGTAGCAATCAATTTACATTTAAGAGGCATCTTTAAATCTGTGGCTAGAGGCTTATTAGCAAAAACATAAGTTTATAACTAATTAATAGATCTGAAAAGCTATACAGAATCTTATAATAATTACCTTTTCCCTTTTTGTTCTCATTTTAAATGTGTGTGCCAAATATTTTACGAGCAAAAACCCCCAGATTTTAGGACCTAAATCAACATTAGAACTGATTGCAACTTGTCAGAGACTACTTCAGGAATTTGCTGCACCTCTTTCATTAATGAACTGCCATTTTCATGTTGAGGATGGAAAACAAAGGGAAAAAAAGAGTCTCCTTATAATGACAAGATCTGTTTAAAAGCAAGTATTCTTTTCAGTTTCCAGGTTGTTCATCAGTGCTTAACTATGAAACACACCTCAGGAATCTGTTCATACTCCAGCTGAAATAATCAAGGATGCTGACACATCCACAAGGACAGTATTAGTTCTTACAGCATTTAAAACCAAAGATAAACTCATTGCCAAATGGGCAGAGGCACGAATGTTAAGGAGAGATATTTTGTATCAGACTGAAACATGATATGAAAAGAATAAAATAGCAACTGTGTTGAAATGACTAGATGACCTCCCCAAAAATTTGAAACTATTTTCAAAATAGAGTAATAGAAAATGGAATAAAATACGATAGCAAACAGTTATAAGGGCACCATGCCTTTATTTAAATAAATCTCCAGTAATCACTGTAGTAAATTTCAATATATAGAATATTAATATTTCCCCATTTATCTTTGTTTACTGGATGATCTGAGTGTTAGTTATTAAGTTATTCAAAGGCAACACAAAAGTTCATCTCAAAGTTGTGTATTTCAAGACTGGCATCTGACAAAATAGTTTAAACAAAGATTTATACCTGGTATCGCCTCTTTTGTTTGATGGCATTTAGGTATTAAACACTAGGCCAGTTAAAAAAAAATGTGTGTAAGTTTCTATGTATTTTTGGTTTGAGATTTTTTAAGAGAATATTTCTGACTAACTGAAAAAATGTTTAGAAAGATAACTTTTTAAGATTTTTAAACCTGAACTTACTTTTCAAATATTTCTACTAGCACAGGCATGCCAAGCAGTGACAAATATATCTACAGCCATATATATTACATATAATGTAAGTTTTGCATTATGAAACAGCACAGATGTGGCATAGGAAAAAAAGATTATATTAATATCATCCTAGATAATTGTCACTGATGTGCATACAGCTCTTGGAAAATCTGGTACTTAACAGCTGTGCCACTGCTGAGAGTAAGGGCAGCTGTCAGGTCTGAGGCTTCCCTAGTGTAACATGCTGTGCAGAGGTGGGAGGTGTAGCAGAGAGCAAAAGTTCTCTCATGTTAATCTCTGTAGGCAGCTTTAAGATGTCCAGAATGTTTCCACAATGTTACAGAAAGTTGTTAGCAAAATGATATGTGCAATTTTCCAAGATACTGCTTTTAGAAAAATAAGAAAAAAACCTTGGTACTGATGACAAGCGTCAACTAAAAGACAAATGGTGTGGCCTGTGTGTGTGAGGGAGAAACAGGAGGGCTTCCATGGGGGAAGGAGGAATAGTATGGCTCTTTTCCAGAAATCACTGCCTAAATATTTTCTTATTAAAAAAAATGTAGAAAGTAGTTTATAATTCTGTACACTACAGTTATAATAAAATATATGTTAATGAAACACTTTTGAGGAAAATTGGGTGTCCTAAGTCTGTGGGTGGTTGCTTGTCTGGTATGATGGGCTTTATTTCCTCTCCTTCCTTCATCATGCCAGACCACAATTTGCCAAGAGCTACCACACTGGTGATCTCATTTGAAGTGGGTTTTCTCTAAGCAAACTGTAAGAGAATTTTATCACAGGCAGAAACTGCACCATTTCCTGGCAGCCAGGGTTTACTTGAGCTACGCTACTCATCTTCTCATGTGTACTTGGACTTAAACAGCACAGAGTCCTCCTGTCAGGAGCAGTTTTACACCCAGGTGAGCAGCTGTGTCTGCCAGCAGCCAGAAAGCCAATATAAACGAGAGGGGGTGGGGAGGGCAGGCGGTGTTTGCTTATTGCGAGGGAGGAAGGGTAAGCGAACTGTTGCTAGGCAATATGTTTCTGGATGACAGATCCTCTGCTTTGCTAAGTGACCACAGTAATTATTTTTGGCAATTCTATGCAGTACTCTGCAGGCTGTCATTGGCCTGTAAAGAAAGAAATGGGAGTGTATAAATATACAAAATGTATTTGATCCTTTTATAAAATTGGAGGTTTGCAAGAATTAGTCATCTGGCACACATGCACTTTCCTTTGCCTGTCTGTTTTTTTTCCCCTTTCTGAATTGGTTACCTTGGTGTGAATCAAGGTTTTTCTGATCCTTCTCTAAGATCTCCAGCTGCCGTTGAGGCGTTTGATCCATGCCATATTTGTTGGCACTTCCAGTCAGAACGATGGAAACCCAATGAGCCAGTACTGCTCTTGGATAAGCTGCAGCAGCAGCAGGTGCTAACAGTGTGAATTGATAAAAGCCACTTAAAAGCCCGGTGCCCTTGCCAGCTTTATCCCAAGCAGAATTTTGCTGTGCTTGCTGCTGGCTGCAAGGAGTTCTTCCAATCAACACTGAAATGAGAGATGGAGATAAATAGCTCTGATCTTTACTGATAGTGTGAGTTAAATGAAGAAGCCTAAAAATACACTTTGAAATTTTTTGGTAGCATTTCCAACAGCCATTAAAAACTGATTTGGACCCTGAAGATGAGGACTTTGCTTGCTTGGTAATCCTGCTGAAGGATCTGCAGGGCATGCCCTTTAAACCCTATGCCAGAGATATAAACTCTTGTTCTCAGACTCCAGAGACTCAGTGACATTTTTTGAGTTAAAAAGAATTCTGAAGTAAAAATCTTTCCCATAGTGATGATGTTTTTTATCAGAAGGACTACAAGACATATTGTAAATTAATGTGCTTACTTATTATTTAAGGGTTGAATATAAACCTGTAACTACCACTTATACTGAAACCTTAGAAATCCCCTAAACATAGCTTGTTTTTGCATTCAGCCACAGACTTGAAGCTAAACTTTTCTTGGGTTCGGGGAAGGGGTGCTGTGGTAAATTATTTTTCTTTCCATTGAACCATTTTTTTTTTTCCATAAGGCTTTTTAAGAAACCTGGGAATGATTTTGAGGTTTAATATTCAAAACCCAGAGAAAATCAGCCATTCTACTTTCCTTTGTGGGAATATTTTTTAATGCTTCATTTGAACTTGAAAATGACCCCAAGCCTCAGGAAAAAATTTTCCCAAACATTAGAAGTGGAGACGGTTTGTGTAAACATGTGATGAGCAAAACAACTAATTTTACTCAGCCTGTGCATTTGCATGGCTGTGTGAGATGCTGTTCTCTCATGCTGAGCTCCATCCCCATCTTGCCTGTTTAAGCAGCATATTGGCACTGCCAATCCCAAATCCTTCTGGAAAAAATCCCAATCCAACCCGTGGCAACTTGCAAGTGACGTGGTCAGGGGAATAAAGTGAGAAAATTATGCCAGGAAGGGCCAAGTGACTACCAGAGTGTCTGGGAGAAGTGCTGCCACAGGACATCAGCCTTGTGTAATTTATCACAAGGTGTGATCCTTGCAGAAAGGATGGCAGAGAGTGGAGGAGAAATGCCTCTTTTTCTTTACTGAAATTCATGCTTGGTCATTTAGGTTGGTGTTGTGGTGCAGTTCCCCTTGCTAAGGGATGGAAATCAATCCCAAGTATCTTAAAGATTGGAGGATGCAGCACACTGTAATTACCTTTGAAGCATGTATTTTTTCCTGCTGCACGGTGCTGCTCGTACAGCTCTGACTAAAGGAGCTTGCCTGGAGCATCAGCACTTCTTTTTCATCTGCTGCTTTGTTCTCAGGGGGCTTTCTGTAGTTGTTGAAGCCTTAGTGGAAGAAGATCAAATAGGTATGGCAGCTTTCGTAGCAAGGTAGGATGTCATTTAAATAAAATGATGCACATGTGTGGTGTAAGCCAGCCTCCCTGCTGAGAGGGCATAACAAACAATTAAAGAGCAGTTTCCTCTGGGGATGAATGGCTTTTGGGAAACTATTTCAGTTATATGTGAATTATATATGTATTACTAAGGACAAGTGATCTTGTAAAGTGAAACAGCTGAGAAAATACTCTGATGAAACTGTGTGAGGAAGCAAAGGAGCTTTCCTGTGTTTGCTGAAGATGGGGAGAACTTTGAGTTGATTGCAGTCAATAAAATACGTTAAAACCCAGAATAATTATAACTCCTAGTTAAACAGCAGAATCTGATCTGATAAATAAAAGTAAAATAAACTGTTTAATTCTAGCTCAAAGATCAGAGCAGATTACATCCAGTTTATTGACAGCCATGCTGCTGTCCAAATGGAATATGCATCAAAGCCAAAATCCAATATTAGATGGAACTACATGGAAACATCACAGAGTAAAGGAGTGTGTCTCTTATTTGCTGGAAAAAAAACTAAAATGAGGGATATGGGAGCAAAATAGAAGAGATAAGAAAACTACTGTAATGGCACTCATCTTCTTGTAAAGAAGAAATTTTTCCATAGCTGACTTGAGGAGCTGCAACATAGTGTTGGGTCATGGCCCTGTATATATTGCAGAGGAAAAGCAATTGTTGTTTTATGCTTACAACAGCTGATGGCTGCTAATGTGGTGACTGTGAGAACTGCTCAGTGGTGTAGATACTGAATTAACAAACAGCAGGAGTCCTCTAAAGAGGTTTTAACATCTTTTGGTAAAGAGCTCTGGTATGGGTTGCTATCAGAGATGTGCAGAAAAATTGAAAGGGAGGTCCCTCCAAAAAAACTTTTAGAAATATACAAACCCTGCAAAACCTTTTCTGAAGTACTCTTTGAAGTTGCATCTGTGGGAACAACAGAAGAAAGGGGACATTTACTCCAGTCTCAAACTGCAGATGAAAGGAAATTGAAAAGTATTTTGACATTTTTAAGAGATGAGTAATATTAAGAAGCTTAACCCTGTAAAATAAGAAAGCTGCTGTTTCAATGATTGTGGAATTGAAGACTCAAATTTGAAACAGATAAATGGAACCACTTTTTATACAGAGCTTAGCTCAGAACAGTGCATTAACTTGTGTAATTCTTTATTATGTGAAGGGCTCTACAGGACTATGAGAGGAACACATTATGCGAACAAATATATATCCAGTGGCATGAGTATTTTCATAGAAAAGGATATAATTTCCTGTAATTTGGGGCTCAAGGCTATTATTTTGAGAAAATAGCAGAGGAAGAAACTTCCCTGACAGGGAGCTTATTTCATACTATTTTGTGTTTTGTGTTATAGAGTTCTCTGGGTCTTTACTGCATGCTTTGCTGCATCTTTACTGCATGCTTTTGTTCACTGTCAGCTCTGGGCTAGGTTACACTGTCAAATACCTTCTAGAAGGTAAGAAAAAGGTTTCCAGAAGCTAAGAAAAAATGACAGTTCAACCGTCTAAGCTGAATGGCCTTCTCTGAGAAACACAATGTGACAGAACAATTAGTTTATCCTTCTGTCCTTTCTCTTTTTTTTTTTTTTAATAGCTTAAAAAGATTCTTCAAAAGTTTCTACATGACCTTCATGTTTGCAGTCTGATATGCCAACATTGCATGTTAAATCATTGCTTCATATTTTATAAAGATTGAATCACGAAGGATTGCCTAGATACAGCATTTATTGCTGATACATGATAATTAATTAAGACGCTATTTTGGCATTAGTGTTTAATCCCATCTGCCTGCCTGAAATTTAGTTGTTCATGGGAGCAATCAACCAGCATTTAATTCTTTCAATTTTGATATAGAAAAGAACAGAAGTCATAATATATAAACACAAATACGTGCACTCTCAGATCTGACTTCAGAGCTTTCATCTACCAGCGAGCACTGTAGTCTTGCTACTGTTGCCCTTTCACTGAACTCTTCGAGATGTTTTATTTTATGGAAAGCTACTTGGCACAACTTGCTTCAATGTGCTCTTATTTGCTTTCTTCTGATCAGCATGCTCTATGACTTGCAGCACTTTGAAGTAAGAGCATTTCAGCTCTTTCACTGTTAATGTTAACTTATCATTGTTTCCAGGTTTTTTTTTTAGCAAGCACACTCTTCTGCTGTTTTTTCTGCTGTACGTAATGTTTGAAGTTTTCCATTGGCAAAAACCCAATCTGAACTGACTCCTGCAAAACACCTGAAAGACCTTTTTTTGTAAAGTATATTTTATACCTTTCTGTTGTTCATATGCAGCAATATTTACTGTGACCATCTCTTATGCCTATACTGAATCCTTATGAGTATTTTGTTTTGAGACCATTTTCCAGATAGCGTCCTTCTGTTATTGATAGAAGAGACTGAGAAATTATATACTAAAGAAGTGCAAATGTACATAGAAGTTGTAAAAATCTCTAATGGGATTACATTTAATCATGACTGTGAATAACCTGGAAAAACAGTGATTTATTCTTGTATTATTCTCTCAATTTTATATATGAAGTTTGAGCTGAAAATTTTTTATTCATGAAATTAATGTCTATCTAGTGTTTACTAAAAAATTAAGCTGTACATGAGGAAGGCTGATTTTGAACATAATTAAAGATTCATAATATGGGCTCATAAAAATATTCTTATATAACCTCTGTATTTTTATGTAGGTATTTTGATTTATTTTTATTCCTGGGATAATATAAATCAGCCTTCTTCAAAAATTTAAATTACTATTCTGTCACTTAAAAGTCTTTTTTACAGACTTGGAGTGAAAAATATTTTTAATATAAGAAATAAAGTTAGATTTTTGAGCATGTCCATGCATAGTAATTTACAATTATTGAAGCAGTTTGATTTAATAGGCTGCATCTCTCTAAGAATAAGAAGCACTTGCATTACAATGCACAAGCTCACAAGTCAGAACCCGATTACTTTTAAACAGAAAAGCTTATAAAAAATGTGAAGTACTCTAATAATTTTAAATTACTCTATATTGCACATTTTCAGGTCTCTGATCACCTCCAAATTCAAGTGCTTATAAAACTGCTCCAATAATTTTAAATTGCTATGTGCTGAGTGATTTAAAATTGTTAAAGTGCTTCAAAGTTTTTTAATAATTGCTTTAATTTAGAAGTGAGTTGAGCAATACTCCAGTATACCTTCAAGAGATTATTAAACTGATGTAAAAATTTACCATCTGGAAAGAAAGTTAAACTATTTCTTTTAAAAAAGGAAAAAGAAGTGGGGGAAGGAAGAGAGAGGGCAGAGGCACAGGTGTAAGAGGTAGTAACATGTGAGTGGTGAAGAATACAAGGATGAGAAGAAAAAAAAATACAACCCCAAACCTCACAGAGTAACAGGTTTGTATGCTGTGTGAGAGACAGGACTTCAAAACAGCGCAGCTGCCTAAACATGGCCATAAAGCTCTCCTTAAAGTTATTGCAGCACCACCAGAGGGTTAGGTCAGATCAACAGTGACAGAGAAAAAAGGTCTTTGCAGTTCAGGAAGAGCACACCTGACAGACACTGCATCTCTTAGGCTTTCAATGCCTACACCATTGACTGGGCTGGTATGCAGATGCACGTGTTTTCCTTACCATTCCTGATGCTTGTGAAGTTGTGTGGCACACTAAGTGGCAATTATTTGTGTGAAATAAACAACTGATTTATTAACAGATATCTGAAGTAACGGTTCTAAGAAGAGCATTCCTGCTTAGTAAAACACCCTTCCCATAACCACATTTCCTGCTTTTGTCGTATCCCAGCCCGTCATGTTATTCGATTTTTCTGCTAGAAATTTGTAGCAAAGATACAAATTTATTAAACACAGCAAATATCTAATTGCCATTGAAGTAATGAAATTTGCACTTCAGATGTTTCCTCAGCTGATGTAACACTTTTTTGGTTTTAATAATTTGACTTGAAAGTTGACATATTAATGATATGCCTAGCAGGAAGAGACCCCTCTATAAAAAGTAAGAGAGGTGAATTATCAGACCATCTACTTGTAAACAACCAAACCAAACATACAGCAATCAGTTTCATATGAAATTCTCATCCAAGTAGGAGTGTTGATGTGATAGCCTTAGCTGAATTACCTTGTATGAATATGCATGTTTCCTGGATGTATCTTTGCTACCAATCCTCAGAGCCTGGTCCAGGCAGTTTTGACAAATACAGCCTGTGTTCAGATTTCTGAAATACAAGAAAAAATATCCATATTTTTTTTCTTGAGAGATACCCAAGCAGGTAGTGAGGTCAGTTGGCTGCACTGATCCAGGAGGAACTGGCAGGGGCACAGAAAGGACAGGGACCGTGTTGGCAGCTGGGGCTTAGAAGGCAGAAAGGATGAGACAAGCTGCTATTCCCCCCTCTGTTCTCATTTTCTTTTGCTATGAGAAGGACAGTCCTTTGTCTGGTGGAAGTGTACACTGTTTTTTCAGTACTTGCTTTGACCTTTAATCAATATTGATTGATTTTGTTAAGGCCTGAAGTCTCTGACCTCTGGCTGGCTTTGTAAAAGTAAAGTTAAAAGGTGCTAATACCTTTTAGTTACTGAAAATGCCATAAATACATCAGGGACAAAACCAAACACTGCTTTCAAGCCCATAGGATAACTCTGTCATCATTTAAGGCGGGTGCCCAAAGCAAAATTTTTAATTTTCAAACTCAAGTTATGGAAGTGTGACATAGAAGAAGGACCAGGTATCATCCAGAAAACTATAAACTCTTTCATAAACAGTTAACAATTACACAGTTCAGAAGTGTCAGAGACCATCAACATGCCTTCATAGCCTTATTTTAAATTGGCCTAAAGAAAAAATTGAAATCAGGCTGTATCTCCTTTATTATAGTATGGACCTGTCTTCTCTCATGAACTCATGAGAGAACTAATTCAAGAATCGTATTGACTGTCCCTTTTTCTACAGGAAACAAGTATGAGAGAATAAAAAAAATCTTTCCTTATGGCCATGAAATAAAGAGCACTGCAAAAACTACTTGAACGGTTAGTCATACATTTGGCCTTTAAAGAACTGAACAAAAAAATCAATAACCTGATTTCCTTTTCATCTGCCTAGACTGTGAAGCATAGACCTCTTGCTTTGTTTTTTGTGTAATGAAGGAGGTAAGGCAGTGTTAGCAGAAAGAAAATATTATCTCCCTCTGGTAAATATATTGATGTTACAGACAGAGGCACAGTACAGCACAGAGAGTAATGAGAAATTTGACTGCTTTTCTTCCTTTCCTTCCTTTCCAGCTTAGCACTGCTGCATCCCAATGAATTAGCTGCTACAAAGAGAAGGAACTCTTTAAAGACTGGCAACTGAGAGCATTTACAATTAGCTGAATTGATTAACCTTTACAAATGCTGTTACTCTACAAGGTGTTTTTTCTTCCACACTAGTGTAACAATATGCCTTATTGATTAAACATACTTCTTTATGGTAGCACTGATTTGTCTATGGCTTCTCCAGTCATAAAGCTGCCTCTGTAATAGCTGCTGCCTGTTCCTGTGCAGGACTTAACACTGGAGACTGATGGGCATTTGACTGGAAAATGGAGACAGATGCAAACACTGGAACAGGCTGCCCAGGGAAGCGGTGGTATCACCGTTCCTGGAGATATTTAAAAGATGGGTCTGATGGGCAGCTAAAGGATATGCTTTACTGGTGGCCTTGGCAGCGCAGGCTTAACAGTGAGAGTCTTAAATGATCTTATGATTCTGTGATCCTATGATTATGTAAATAGCTCTCCATGTCTTTAGTATCACACTGCAAAAGCAGAAGAAGAAAATTTGCATTCCAGCTGCTCATCTAAAGCCAGGGCTTGCTGAAACAAAGGGAGTTATTCTTTCTATTATGTGTCACCTACCCTGCACAAAACACATTTTTTGTCTAGCTGGGAAGACTGACAGCTAAACATAAATAAGCAAGGAATATTATTTGTAACAACATTGTTTGTATTTATGGCTTAGGTTATGGTATTTCTTTGTGTGTACATCACATGGGAATTAGCTGATGACAAGATTCTGATTTTTGGTGATATGCGTTTTTAAATCTCTTTGAGAGATCTTTTGGTGGGGGTGTGATTGGCAGTGGATTGGCCTTCCTAAAAGAAAGAGCTCTGAGAGAACAAGATCTCTTGGAAGATGTATGTGATGAGTTCCTGAGCGGCCAAGTGAGTTCCTTCTAACCTTGCAACCTGTGAAGTTTCATGAGGATGTGTGCAAAATACCACTTGAAGTTTCATTCTCATTTTTGGAGAAGGGGTGTGTGTGGGATTCTCGTGATTGTGAAGGCTATGACAGCAAAGGCTGTTTCTCTAGAAATTCATCATGCTCTGCCCAGTGTAAGTGCTCACTGTACCTGGGAGGACTCTGCTTTAAGAAGGGAAGAGTAGAAATTTAATTTCCCTGCCAGTTCAAGCTGAGGCTTCTTCTGTACAGTCTTTGATGTATTATGAATCATGCTGAATTACACATGTTGTTCTACCATTTGCTTTTCAGCTCAGCAGGGACTGAACAGAGAACACTAAACTCATTTCACTGAGGACTGTATGTGGGTTCAATGAAATATCCTTCAATGTGTAAAAAAGACATCAGGCTTTATTTGTGTATATGAATCACAAAGACTCAGGATTTTAGCAGCACTCTTCCAGATTTTCAATGAAAAATGACTTGCAAGTAAAAATTGAGGACACGCAGATCACGAAGGAGCTTAAATTAGGCATTCTTTCAAATGTAGATAAACTGAAGAGACCTATATTCTAATGAATGTTGACAGGGAATGTTTAAATAGTACACATATACGTACAGTTTGTGTATTGAGATGTATGGTAGCATGTACATGTAATATATTAAACATTTATCATCGAGTATTTAATGGTTAATACAAGGAAACTGATGTCATTCCATGGATCAGAGGAACAATGGTGGCACTCAGCCATTTCTTTCCTGAATAGCTGCTGTGTTTTTAAAAATAAAAAATCAGGGAGCTGCTGTAGCATAGTCTGTAGCATTCACAGCATGACAAACAAATTAGAAAACAGCAGATGCAGCACAAATTAAGATGTATTTAGCACAGCAGCCCATCAGATGTGTGAAAGTCTTTTGTATATCAGCTTTGCAAGGTTGATGTATTGCACTTTAGACAGCTGATAATGAACCCTTCTAGCAATTAGAGGTGGAAATACTGAGGATTTGAAATTGTGCTGTTCCCAGTGGGGGCAGGGGGGAAGGGGGAAAACCCTTAGTGAGAAATTTACTGCTTTGTGTGTGTGCACTGAGCAAAACAAAGCAAATGTTTCAGTTTATGCACATGTAGATTTTGAATTTCTCATTTTTATTTTTTACATTTAATACTCATGTAATAGTTATTTCATTTTTGTAATTTTAAAAATGTGTATTTCTTAGTTGAAATTATGAGTTTTATGGCTGGTACAATCTCTCTTGGTTTATGTGGGGCTTTATTTAGTCATCTAATGGGAGGACAGTAATCTCACTAATCTAGTCTTCAAATAGCCATAATGCTTTTAATGGTTTTAAGTAATTTACATCTTTGCAGTTCTATTGAATTTTGCTTAATTTTTTTTTCCTCCAGTGTTTCTGTTACCCCTCCTCTGTCTACCTGGCTTTCCATAGCCAAAATCACAGTTTAAAAAATATGATGGAAGCTTTGCATAAGTAAAGGTTGTGAGATTGAAGCCCAGAATCATTTCCCTGCTTGATCCTCCTAGGGGCTGAGTGCTCTCAGCTGCAAGGAGTTGCAATGGAAATGGAGAGTACTTAGCAGCTCACATGCCTGAGCCCCCTGAGGAGAACAGCATATTACAGCAGAGCTGGGATCTATCTGCTATATAGATAATAATAGTTTCCACTTAAATAGGGTCTTTCATCTGAGAATCTCAAAATGCACTACAGATTATGGATGTGCTACAGCAGTGACTTTGTTATGGCTGCACAGAGATTTGAAACTGAGGCAGGCGTTAAAGCTCTTTGTTACTTGTGAACAAAAGAATGTATCTTAGTGCCCCTCACCAGGCTTATTTTGACCAGGCTTTATAAAAAGTAACAAACGCTTTTTCTGTGAACTAGCATATCTATTTAACTTGAACTATGGTTGCTTAAAAATGTCCTTGTGCTGGTGTGTATGGCTATTATTTTATTATTATTAGACATGGTATTTGTAACTCCCCACTCTCAGCTGCCATGCTGCTTGAAGGTGAGTGCCTTTTGAGAAAACACACCACCAGAATCAGACGGGGCAGCAGGGAAGCTCAGGCTGAAAGTACAGCCTCGTCACAACCCTCTGCATAGCAGTGTTGATGGCAATCACTATTTCCCACAGAAAGAGCAGCAGTTGGTCTCACCATTGATATGTGCAGAACAGTGGTATTGTGAAAATGTTTCAAGGGTGTCAGACCCTGTATTGCTATTATGCAATCAGACGACTGAGCCAAAATTACATGAACTATGCAGACCTCTGCAGAGGGAGGGATTTCATGAAAACTCTGTTCTTTTACACTGTAGAGAGTGCATACTGCTAGGATCCTGCACTTGGAGGCTGTGGGGAAACTCTGAGGGATCTTGGGCAGGAATGACGGGGCCCCTTTCCTGCCATTCAGCACTGCCTCTGCTTTCATAATTAAAACTTGCGGCTGATGACAAAACAAACAAAAACTGTGTTTTGACTTCTACTTATGTTTATTGATTGTAGGAGAAACTTTTCATCTTTCCTTTGTGTTATGAAAAGGATGAGAACCGCTGGCATAGGAGTGGTGTGAAACCTGCATGTCTAATGTGATACTAGACTTGTCCACTGCCCAATAAAACTAGGTCTAATTGGTTGAACCAGAGGTAGTACCTCCTCTATTTTTTTTGTACTTACTGCTCTTTTGGCTTCTTGGTGCTAATTCTTTGCATATTCAATGGAAATGCACTTTAATGATACTTTTCCCTTCCCCATAATAGACTTGAGGACAGTCTGGTGTACACACAATTTTGATGTACTCTTTCACAAATTCTGATATGGAATGAGTCATTCTATGTAGCTACAGTAGGAAATTCTGTTAAATTCCATAAGCAGTATAATCTGAGATTCTGAAAGTAGAAGGGCTGAGAAACCATATTGTTCCATTGCACTTTTACTAGTGTTTTTTTTTCGAGGGGTGAATAAAATATCTGCTATGCACACTTGGCATAAGAACCATTTGGATTGTATATCAGGGCTCTGAGCAAAGTGTAAAGGGCTCTTTCCATCAGCAACTATAATCCTATCTTGGCTTTCAAACCATAGCTTTTGACCTTCATTTCAAAGCTGTATAATACTAGTAGTTATTAGCAGTGATCACTTGGTATGATAGTTTTTAAATTAGACCAGATTGCCAGCAAAAGCACTCTGATTGCATTTAATCAGGAAATGAAGATTATTCTCTCTGGGCAAACGAGTTACCTTTACATCACTAAAAAAAAATTAAAAAGCAATCAGGCAAGATTCTGTCATTTCCAGTTTTTGTTTATTGAGATCCAGAATAACAGTAATGTCCAATACATGAAACGCTGCTTAACTCTTTTGATTTTATGAAGCCATGGTACAGAATTATTTCCCAATGCAGGCTAAGTATCACTTTGACAGTCACCAAAAAGGTTACTTTCTGCATCATACATTGTTCAATTTTTATACTTAAGGGTTTTTTTCTGCTGACTGTGCTCTGAGTGATTGTCTTAATTTTCAGCTTTTATTACACAGATGTAAATAAGCCATGGCAGTTGATTATATACTAGTGAATTAAATGTTAGAAGTTTTAATAATGGTATAATTCCTAAAGTACTTTTAATTATTATTGAGTTTTAGCAAGCATGTACAAATGTAAAAATTAATTATGCTTGTCATGAGTAAGTTTTCTGCATGCATAAAAGGGAAATTTATTATTTTGGAGGATTTTTTTCTTCATCATTTTGTTTTACTGTATCTTGAGATTACTTGCAAGAATGGAAGACATTGCTGGTAAAATCCCCAACCCCCCAGGATTTTCAGTAAATAGCTACAGAAAACATGGAGTTACTCACGTGATAGACCAGCTTATCAGAGTAAGCAGTAAGTATTTTGCTTTTGCTATTTTATCCTTGTTTTAAGATGAGGCTGGAGAATAACTCAAGGTCACATGAAATTGCTGAGATTCTTGAGGAAGTATCAAGTACATGCAGATTTATAAGCCAAGCTTTTTCAGCTGTTTACCTTCCTCTCTGAACCTGAGAAACAAAATGAAAATTTTTGCAACTTTCCCTTTTTCATACCCATTGCATCAATGTAGGAACATTTTCCTTTTTATCATTACCAGTATTAGCTCTCAAAATGTGTGAATAGTCTTAATGAAAATATGGCAAGTTTTAATCTGAGTGGTTGGCATGTTTATATTGTGTTTGTAACAGAGAACGTAGAGAAGGTTTGTGTTTTGTGCAGTGTGCTCGACAGCATACTTTCTGGTATAAGATGTCAGAAGAAGGGCCAAGCTGTAACATTTCCAATGCACAGCCTCTTTCCTACTTAGTCAATGATAAGCCTTTGAAAGGGCCATTGCTTCCTGTGAAGAAAACTCAACAGCCCATCCTCTCGTCCTGATGAAAATGCAGACACTTAACGTACTTTATCCTCCACAATTGCAAATAGCTAATCATAATTAGGAACCCTGCTGTTGGGAAAACTGCTCACCCTGGCATTAAAAAAAAAAAAAAACCCACTGAAGTTGCAATTTTCCTTTCTTGTATTCTTAAAATCTTTCTAAAGCTAAGTGTAGACACAGTTTGCCTGAAAGTAACACATGGACTCCTGCAGAAAACCTCTTCCATTGACCTGTCTGTGCTCCCAACTCAATTTTCTGCTTCTTCATTTTTCTGCTTTCTTACTGTAAATGAAGGACTAATTGCATATGATTCATTCTCCATTCATTCCTTTGTAGGAAGTGCCTTGGCATGAGACTAGAGCATGCATTTATTTCACTTCTATTTTTTAAATTTCCATATAAAATGCCCTGATTGGTTGTGCTTACCTGAAGAATATATCTCTGTAAGCAGAATCTTCTAGTTAAAAGTATGTAAGTATTGAAGAAATAATGATTGAGGTGTTTAGAAAGGATTCATGATCACTGGAAGGATAATAATAGTTTGAAGCATAGTCAAGGACAATTCATTCCTGCTGTGCAATAAGTCTTACAAAATTCCCTGTGCCAGTTCTAATGTAGTTACAATGTTAGCAAATATAAAACATTTGCTTTCAATATTTGCCTCATTTCCCATGTTTTCAGGTACAAGTCATGGAAATCTGTTTTGGTATCCTATCTATGTCGCATACTAGAGACCTGTGCCCCACACATTGGCCTGTCAAATCATGTACCTCCAATCAGTCTGCAAGTGTGTGAACTCTGAGGCAGATGTGCACCCTAAGACTTAAGGAGAGTGTTTGCTGCACTTTGAACCAGTTCAGCAATATTTATAACAAACCCCTCTTTGGAATTTAGACCATGGGGATGTAAGCTGGATGCAAGTGCCAGCTTGCCTTGTTTTCATGTTCCTGGTTAAAGATGCTTCTTTACTGGGGGAGGGGACACAATAAACTGAATGATGCAATTTTTTTCCTGCTATCTGCATTCTTGTGACATTCTGTTGAATTTGATTGGCATGCCATTAGCTTTACATTATTTAAAAGAAATTCCTGCAGTATTTCCAGCGCAACCAAATAATTGAAAGACATGTCATGCAACATCTTGGTTTAATGACATACATCACCATTCAGTACCATTGTAATGACATCTCTGCCACTTAAGATGTCTAAACCAATATCTGTGGTTTTCCAGTCACCCTATATATCAGTATACAGAACCAAAGTTTTTTAAATTTTGTGGGTTTTTTTTTTTGTTTTGTTTTTTTTTGTGGGAGGAGGGGATAAGAAAGTTAAATATAGCCCTTCAAAACTGAACCAGGTCATAGCAAATGTCAGTGTTTATTTGATTTGCAACATTAATATGTTTTTTTATGTCATCACCAAGGAATTTTGATCACCAAGGTGATCAAAACAGGAAGACAGTTTAGCTCTATAAATTAACTACATGAGATCTGAAATTTCATATGAGCAGGAAAACAAGGTAGTTGTCTCCTCAGACTGAATCACAGAATCTGCTAGGTTGGAAAAGATCTGAGATCATTGAGCCCAACTTATGACCTGACACTACCTTGTCAATTAGACCATGGCACTGAGTGTCACATCCAGTCTTAAACATCTCTATGAATGGTGATTCCAGCACCTCCCTGGGCAGTCCATCCCAATGTCTAATCACTCTTTCTGTGAAGAACTTGTTCCTAACGTCCAGCCTAAACCTCCTCTGGCACAGCTTAAGGGACTCTGTCCTCTCATCCTGTCTCTGAGAAGAGGCTGACCCCCACCTGGCTAAACCCTCCTTTCAGGGAGTTGTGGAGAGTGAGAGGGTCTCCCCTGAGCCTCCTTTTCTTCAGGCTAAACACCCCCAGCTCCCTCAGCTGCCCCTCACAGGGCTTGTGTTCCAGGCCCCTCACCAGCCTGGCTGCCCTTTGCTGGACACACTCCAGCATCTCAACATCCCTCCTGAACTGGGGGGCTCAGCACAGCACACAGAACTCAAGTTGTGGCCTCACCAGCGCTGAGTACAGGGGAAGAATGACCTCCCTGGTCCTGCTCTCCAAATTTTTTTTCCATAATTTTTTCCAAATTGCTGCTTTCCAAATTTTTACTTCTGACATCAAGTGCCCATTTTTGGCTCCCAGTGTTTAGGTGGGAAAAACAACATTGATGTGTACACACTGTATGATATGTATACCTGCACAAAATCTCCCCTCTATAAGGAGTAAACAGATGCTTCTTTAACAAAAAGAGAAAGGCTAGAAGAGAGAAAATGCAAATTCACAGAAGAGGTCTTCATGTATAAATATTCCTGATACTTTAGTGAGTAAAACTTAGAAACCTCTAAAGCAAGACAAATTCTTCCTTCAAGAAAAGAATTTTATGAGCTGACACTTGTCTGACACATTTATTAGTGTTCTGGATTAGAACTTCTATTGTAAGTGAAAAAAGAAAAAAAAGAAACACTTTCAGAAATGCACCATTATTTAAATTTAATTTTTTTAGGAAATTTTGTTGGTTTTAGAACCTGTTAGGTTTCAATATTTTGTTAAAAATATTTTGCAAAACATATCATGTTCTTATGAAGAAAAGCACCATGGGATTTAGGGAGTTGAATAAATGTGTTCTTCAAAGTGTGCACTTGAAAAATTAAAAATATCTGTATTTTGAGTTTGGGTTTATTGTTGTTTTTATTTTCATATGCAATTAGCTAAATGGAGAATTCCATTAAAAATACTGTTTATTCAGAAACTTTAACTAGGTAAAGTGTGATCAGAAGTAAAGCAAATTAGAAGGACTACCAGTAAAATCCATAACTGTTGTTTGTAAAGTGTGTCTTGTTCAGTGTTGTGCTTTTCAGGGCAGAGTAAAGGAATTAGTAAAATACTCTGTTAAAACACTCTGATGTGACAGGACGGTGTTTGCATTGCCATGATATTTTCTTACACCCCTTTCATATTGAAATTGTCATCAAATTATATTTTCCATTTAAACGTAAGAAATTGAAAAGCCAATTTCTGATAACATTGTGACATACAGTTCTGCCTCCTTTACAAAGCAGTGGTACTTGGCTGTTATGGGAATTCACTCTGGTGAAGGACACAGGTTTGTGTCCTTTAGTATGAGCTTTTGGGTTTACATCTCAGATTTAGCTAAAACAAGCATAAAGTTAAATGTACCTGGATAGTTCCCTGTTGGTTCTGTTTATGAGGACGCAAAAGTATGTATATTATTTCTTTTGCTCTTCACTGTAGTTTGTGCACATTGGCTTCCTTACTTGCTTTTTATTTACAGAAGCATTTTTTAGTGAAATGCTCATTTTGGAGAGTCCTGTTAAGTTTCAAGATACTCACAATCTCATGGAATGAGATTTTTAGGAGACTGAATACTGGTATACTCATAGCAGAAAATGAAACTCAGCATTCTGTGAGTATTACTTTTATCTATTAATTAATTTTCAGTGGTCCGTACTCTGCAGGCCAGAGCTGCCTTGTTTCATTGTGAATGCATAAACACATATTTGTCACTTTTTCCTCAATTTTTTAAGGAAACTGGAAAAGTCTAAGGCCTAAGGACTGATATAAATATCTAATGTTAACAGCTGTAACTGATATTCTCAACAATGCCACCCTTATTGAAATTATTCTGAAATTCTACTTTTCGAGGGGTTTAAGTAAATTTAAATTCCAGCAAGCTGTCTTCAGCCCTGCACTATGGAGTGAAGTATCCGCCTGTATTTCCTCTCTCTCTGATTTCACAAATATTGCATAAACTGCATAAACCAGCATGTTCCCTTTATTAGGACAGTCAGCTGGGCAAATGAGTGCCATGCATTTAAGTTCTTCATGCTGAAGTGACAAATTTTGGTCTCCTGTTTCTTGGGTGAGATCTTGAGTGTTAAAATAATAGCCTGAATGTGGAAGGAAGCATTGCTTTTGTTTTTAAGAACTCTGGTAGTGACATCAGTGTTTGGGTTGAACCTGGCTGCCTTTGAAGGGAAAGATATGAACTGCAGAATTTATAAAAATGGGGACACCTAATTTGTGAGTCCAAAATGACATTGAAAGAGGGAAAAAGTGCTCAAAATATCTGCTTTATAATAGGTGGATTAGTCTTTTCTGGAGTGGGTGAAGGGGAGGATCCCAACTAAAAATCCTTCCCCAAATGAGAGATGGGGTAATCTCTAAATTGGAAAGAGATGGATTTGATGAGTGGACTGTTAGATGAATAGGAAGATGGTGGGATGCCACATCCAAAGGGCAGTGGTCAATGGCTCAGAATCCCAATGGACAAGTGCATTGACAAATGACAAGTGTTGACCTCAAGGGTCCGTTTTGGGACCACTGTTACCTAATATCCCCTTTAATTTAACAGATTAAGGTATTGAGTGCAAATTTGCAGAAGACATCAAGCTGAATGGTGCAGTTGACACATTTAAAGGACAGGATGCCATCCAGTGGGACCTGGAGGCTCCAGAAGTGGAGACAGGGGAACATCGTGTGGTTTAACAAGACCAAGTGCAAGATGCTGCACCTGTGTTGGGGCAATGCCCAGTATGGACACTCTGAGGGATGAACAGATGGAGAACAGCCCTGCTGGAAGGACTTAGGGACTTAGGGAGCTGGTGGATGAGAGTCTGGACATGGCCCAGCCATGGGCACTCACAGCCCAGAAAGCCAAATGTGTCCTGGGCTGCATCCAAAGCAGCGTGGGAAGCAGAGGAGGGAGGGTATGGGGGTTTGGTCAGTTTGTCACCTGAGATTTTTCTTCCATGGCACTGGGATAGAAGTAGTTTGGATACCTTGGAATGGGAGAGAGTTCTCTGCGAACCTCTCCAATGTGGATCAAAATTCATGAGCAGCAGTTCTCCCAAAACTCTGCAACTTGAGTCAATCCCTTGGGCGCTGTCCTCCCAAAACTGCTGCATCATGGGTCTACCCCTCAGTCACAATCCTCCCAAAACTGCTCCATCATGGGTTACTTTTTCCACAGAGTGTAGTCTTCCAAGAACAGGCTGCTACAGTCTGGAGCAAGGACCCTCTCTCTCCACGGGGTCTCCCACTGGGTCACAGCCTCCTCCAGGCATCCACCAACTCCACTGCAGGCACCTTCCCCATGGGCTGTGTGGGAGAATCTCTGCATTCCACATGGATCCCCATGGGCTGCAGGGGCACAGCTGCCTCACCACAGTCTCACCAAAGCCTGCAGAGGAATCTCAGCTCCAGTGCCTGGAGCATCTCCTGCCCCTCTTTCTGTACTGACATGGATGTCTCCATGTTGTTTCCCTCACATGTTCTTACCTAATCCTCTTTGGCTGGAATTAAAACTGTACCACCACCTCTGTTTTGATTTTCTTCTTAAATATGTTATCACAAAGGTGTTAACAAAATCTCTAATTGGCCCAGCCTTGGCCAGCAGCATGTCCATCTTCAGAGCCCTCAGAGATGGACTCTGCCAGACAGGGTGGAAGCTTCCAGCAGCTTCTCACAGAAGCCACCTTTGTGGATCCACCTGCCCCTCCTCCCCCTCCACCAGAAAGCAGGTCATGCAAAACCACCACAGAAGCTCTTGCCCGGGACACACCAAACACTTTCAAATGACCACAGGAAGCCACACACTGGTGAGAATCTGCCTGGTCAGGACTTGCAGTAAAAGTGTGCTTGAAGCCTGGGAGTTTATATGTTCTTCATAAGAACATGATATTTAAGAAAATCTCATGAGCTCATGCTCCGGCTACTTCTGCTTCCCTAACCTTATGGTTGGTGGAAACGAGTAGAAGCAGAAGTGATGTTAATTGTCCTTGCTCTCACCTAAGTTTGACTTTAAGTAAAATATGTATTAAGAACTTACTTTTATGTGTCTGAAGTTGTGAAGCTGTCTGCTAGCTTTCCAATCTGCTTTTTTAAACAGAATTTTATGTCATAGTACAGGTGTTAGAAGTGGTACTAAAAATGAGCTTTAGGGCTATCAGTGGTTCCTATTACCCCCTTTCTCTTTCTTGCTTGCTTGTTTGCTTCTTGCATGTACAATATAGTTTTTGCACATAATGTAAAGAAAGTACTTAAAAGATATGTTTATAAACTTGATGTGATTTGTCGGCAGGCGAGCATAATGTGAAAGGGTTTAGGGAATTCAAATTTGAAGAAGGGGTGTCAGAAAGAAAAATATTCAACATGGGGAAAACATGGATTTAGAAGTGTCACAAGGCCACTTGTGAGAAAGAGGAGAGGAGCTCTTAAGCACAATGCCAGAGTGTGAAGATCTGCACTAGAAAAATGTACTATCCATCAGAGAAGGAGTGACAGAGACAGCTAAAATATTTTATACTATTCTGTGGTCAGTGTGGAAGCACCAGAGTTGCTGATACTGAAAAAAATAGGCTTGAGGAAATTCTGTAGGGGCAATCCAAACTCAGTTAAACAAGTCTGCTTCACAAGTTTGCTATGATTAAATGCATTTTGAGGCTGGAGAATGGAAATATGTGAAAAGTGTGTGTGATGCTCCTTAGTTTAATTTCAGAATTACAGAAGAAAGAGATACCTCCAACACAGCTTTTCTAAAATTCAGACCCAGGAAAACATGTTATCACTACAGAAAACAAGATATATAGCACAAAAATAGCATGTCAGTGACATTTTTTTTCTAGTGATTTTCAATTTTGAGGGAAACTCTTGATGTTTTAAAAGGTGAAATATTAATCCATAAGAATATTTTTCCCCCAACAGTTTTTTAGACTCAAACCCAACCATTTCCACAATATTCAACTTTATTATAATAAACTCCTGTTTGTTTGGGTTATTGTTTACTTTTACAATGCTGATTTGTTTTAATGTTTCATTTCTATTTTGTCTTTAATGTCTTGGCAGTGTTAGGACAAGAAAGGCTTGATCTTGGAATGATTATTCATTTTATTATGCAGATGAAGAAGTGAAGAAAAGGTCACTGTAAATTTTTCCTTGCTAGGTTTACAAATATTCCAAGTAGCATATTTGTAATTTCAAGTGCAAGTATTTGCATTTTTTCATTTTTAGTAACTATATAACTACTAAAACCCAAATACAAGTGTAATCTGTATAAGAAAAATCTATGTCTGAAGTTTTTCAGACCATCCAGCTTTAGGACTGTTTCCCTAGTTCCTGTCTGGCAGCTGTTTGGTGCAGGCATTGTCACTATCCTGCCAAAGAGCTTCATTCCCACCATTGACTGGAGCTGACACTCCTGATCTGGTGCTTGCTTCAGTCAGGTCCACACAGCTGTGGGATGTGAAATCCAGCTCTTGAGAGTGTTGGGTATAATGAGAAGAGAAAGGACTTCAAAATAAAGATTTTATACCCCAAATATTTTATACCCCAAAGACTTTATAACAATCAAAATCAGCACTTATATAGGGAATAAATTTGTGAAAGTGTAGTTTGGTTGTGATAATAATTTCTGCAGGAATCTGTGTAATATGTGGGAAGTTTGTAAGAAGCATTGTCTTGCTTCTTTGCAAGAGGAAGGAAAAAAAACTATCAAAGCATTACAAATTGAATTCTTCTGGTTATTGCATTCAAACATTAATTATAATTCTAAATTTACCTCAACCCAAACCATCTGATTGAATTATATTCTAATTCACAGTATGCAGCTATGAATGAAAAAAGTGATGAAATCTCAGCATTAAATTTCCTAACTGGCAGGCCTGTCTCTAAAATGTAAAGCCAGTTTTGGACATATCGGTATTTGTAAGGATTGGTCCTCAGCAGATTTAGTCAGAATTTATTCTCCAAAGTGCAATGGTGAGGGGTTTTTATTAATTCTCCTTTCAGATGGTGATAACAGACATGTGAGGGTCCAGTTTTTTGCCGTCCTGGTTTCCTAAAACAGTGTGCTTGATGAAAGTGAACGAGGAAGTCTGAGCACTTGTGGAACAATTGTTAATTGCTTTCTGGTTGTTACTGTCATATTGTAATATTTTCATCACAGTTACCTGTTGAATAGAACAGCAGATATATTTTTTTTCTTAAATAATTGTATTTTCTGGTTTTATATGTTGAGATAGAGCATTCAAGGCAGGCCATTTAATAAGCCAGTGTTAATATTTTCCGCTGAATTATACTTTTTGTAGCTACTCTATTTCCTCGTAGAATATATACATTGTTGAGAAATCTCTTCTTGAGATACTGAATACTGATTTATTGATAAGGGCTCTTTTCTGTATCAGAAAAAAAACCTCTTTGTGATAAACTGCTTCAAGCCAGACAATGTAGAGCTAGTGAGAGGTATCAAAATTATGACCTTACTTTATTGTTTGCTACATTTTATTTCATTGTTCACAAATGGGGAATCTAAAATATCTTTATTGAGCAAAGAAAGAGTAGTAATTAATCTTTCAGCCCTCAGATATTACTCATTCATTTTTCACAGCATTTTATCAAGGTCATCATAACTCCATATTGTAGGTGTTAATACTTATAACTTGTGGGTTTTGTGAATTTTAAAGGTGTGTAAAAAAGATGAGTACTTTAATTGCTTGTCAGTCAGCAAAATTGCAGATGAAATTACAGGCTAGCAGAAGATGACGGTGGTGATAAGTCCTCAGTGAATAAAAGTTCTTGCCAATGTGAGTCTCATAACATTATTTCCTTCAACCTCAGTGGAAAAAAAGTGCATGAAAAAACAAATCTGCAATGAAATAAATTTTTTCAGTCTATTGCAAAAATATGGGAAGCAGTCTTGTGTTCAGTGATCGATGGAGTCAGGAAGAGCTGAATTTTGTACATTATCATAGGTATCATGAAACTCATACTTCAAAAAAAAATCTTGTGTTGAGATGAATGTAAGACCATTTTTATATTTTGAGCTGGATATAGTCCATCAGTGAAAGGAAACCTATGACAGCCAGGAATTCTTCCATACCTAAGGTGGTTTCTTTCTGGTCTTTGTCTACTAATACCATTTCCATCTTGCTTGTGTTTGTCTTCATCCACATGTTAATCAATAAATTTGTCTTCTACTCCTGATGAAGATGACTAATAGACAGTATTGGCCTGTGACAAACATGGATCTGAATATTGGACCCACACTCAAGTTTGTCTGATTGATGCTTACAGATCTTGATCAGGACCAGATTGGAACTAAACACTATGAACCTGTGCATAAAGAGATTCTGTTACAGATCTGTCATCAAACTCTAGTCACCCTGCATGAACTGTTAAGACAAATGGTGTTCTCAGAAAATAATATCTAAATCCTTGCATGCCATCACTCTCAAGCACACTTTCTAACAGAGGTTGGGTGTCTTAAAAGGTTTTATTCTCACATAGTTTGGAGTATATTAGTATAGTATATTTCATATACTGCAGACCTCGGATGTTGTCACTTAGTGACTGAAGGTCACTTCCCTCATTGTTCTGATATCTATCATAAGAATTTATTTTCCATATCCTCACCGACTTTTTGTTTGTTGTGGTTTGTGCCAGTAACTAAGCCCTACTCAGCCACTTCCTCACTTCCCCACAGCAGGATTGAGAGAGAAAAAGAGGCAGGGTGAAAAAACTTGTGGCTTAAGATAAAGACAGTTCAATATGTAATCCAAAAGCAGTGCAAAAAGGTGAAGCAGAGCAAAGAATTCATTCCCCTCTTCCCATGGGCAGGCAGGTGCTCATCCATCTCCAGGAAAACTGGGCTCCATCATGTGTAATGCTCACTCAGGAAGACAAACACCATCACAGAGTGTCCCCTCCTTTTGTCTTCTCCTCACAGCTTTATATGCTGAGCATGGCCTGTCTGGTCTGGAATGTCCCCTTGGATCAGTTGGAGACAGCTGTCTCCTCCCAGTGTGTCCCTTCTCAACTCCCTGTGCACCCACAGCATGGTTGCTGGTGGGGCGGGCTGAGGAGCAGAAAAGGCCTTGGCTCTGTGAAGCCCTTCTGAGCCGTAATAACAACATCCTTGTCTTATCAGCACTGTTTCCAGCACAAATACAAACCAAAGCCCCACACAAGATACCGTGATGAAAATATCTCTATGCCAGCTAAAACCAGCCCATCATTTCATGATACATGTAATGATATTTATGGCTATCAGCTCTTGGATAAAGGAGATGTTGGTTCCAAGGAAGATTAAGGTCAAAGCTCACAAAGGAAAAACTATATTGCTGAGAAGAGAGTAACAAGATCATAGACTCATCAAATCAAAACTGGTTCAGGTAGAAGGGACCTTAAAACACCATGTGGTTCCAAGCCCCATGCCATGGGCAAGGAGACCTCCCACAACACCAGGCTGATTGAAATCTCATCCAGCCTGGTCTTGAATACCTCCAGGGATGGAACATCAACACTTTCTATGGGCAACTGGTTCCAGTGCCTCACTACCCTCTGGGCTGGATCATCATATACATTTGCCTTTTTAATAATGAAATGGAAAATGATGAGCTATTTTTAATATATGCTATTAGCATGTCTCTTTCTACATGCATGAAACCATTCAGTTAGGAAAATATAAATGCACCAGCAGATGAACAAGCTTGAGATAATCTTGCATCTGTCACCTATAAAAGAGAAGAAAAATTCCTTTGTAATTTTTGGTGTGGAAAGTGCTTGATAAACAACAGTTTTTATTGAGCTAGCTGGGAAACTTGAACAAATACTGTTCAAATATGAGCTTAACTACTTTAGTTTTGAAAGGGGAAATTACATATGTGAATCAAAGCTAGTCTCAACAACAGTAAATCAAATTACTGTGCCTTACAACTCTAAATTACTCACATAATGTAAGCAACACTAATCCTAAATATATTCAAGAAATAGAATTGAAAAAGAAATATTTGTGCATGAAGAAATATGGAATTCCTTAAGATGGAGGAATGCTTACATTGCATCAACTCTGGGACAAAAAAAAAGCATCAGGATGTTTTTATCTGATATGTAGTCTCTGATACTTAAGATGATAAGTGGCATTATTCAATAACTCAGTTCAAATTGTCGGTTAAGGTTCCAACTAACAGAATTGTAAAATTACTTTGACTGTGATTTAATGCAAAATCCACCGGGATTACGTAGTTAATACTCTAAGCAAGCATTTATTGCACATTGCCAGTTCACATCAGACAACTAGGGTTACCAACCCAAATAAATCTGAAGCAATTCGTAGAATCACAGAATGGATTGGATTGGAAGGGACCTTTAAAGGTCATCCAGTCCTACCCTGTTCTGGGCAGAGTCATCTAGATCAAGAATCTCAAAGCCCTGTACAGCCTGGCCTTTAATGTTCCAAAAGATGGGGCATCCACAGCTTCTCTGGAAAATCTGTTCAAATGCCTCACCGTCCTCTTTGTTAAAACTTCCTTCCCCTTTTCCAACCTAAACCTATCCTTTCTCAGTTTAAGACTTGCCCTTTATCTTGACACTACAGGTGTTTGTGAATAGTCACTCTGTGCCTTTCTTACAGACCCTGTTGATAGTAGGAAGATTGCAGTAGCTCTGAGTTGTCTCTTCTCCAATTCTTTCAGACTTTTATTATAGGAGAGCTATTCTAGCCATGTTTTTGTGGGCGTCCTCTGGATTAATTCCAAGAGCTCCACATCTTTCTTTCACTGAGGACCCCGGAGCTGAACACAGCACTCCAGGTGGGGTCTCACCAGAGCAGAGGGGCAGAACCCCCTCTTGCCCTGCTGGCCACACTGCTTTGGTTGCAGCCCAGGTTTGGACTAGCTTTCTGGGCTGCCAGTGTGCATGGATGGCCTATGTTCAATTTTTCATCCACCAGTGTATTGGGTCTGGCTGAGATGGAGTTAATTTATCAGGAAGGGGTTGTGGGTGAGCATTGTGAAAGGCCTGGTAGAAGCACAGATAGAGGACATCTGTAGCTGTTCCCTGGGATTCTGGTGCAGTCACTCCATGACAGAAAGTTGCTAGAGTGCGTTATGTATTTATGTTCAATGTAGCCTTTATTACATAAATACGTAATGTTGAAAATTGAAAATTTATGTTCAATGTAGCATTTATTACATAAATAAAAATGTATTTATGTTCAATGCAGCTGATTACAAGTGGACTACATGCTATTAGGAGGTTTTCCATAACTCTCTGTGCCAAAGAAGCAGAAGTGAGATGCGATTTATTACTGAGGAAATCCATATATAGCACTATTTCCTGCACACCATTTTAAAGATAAGCTTTGTGATATCTATAGGGCCAGACTGTGCACAAACTGGACGTGTTCATTCCTGATGGGATGGGCAGCATATCCTTCCATACTCTCTCTCTATGCTTGGGAAAGGCTTGGAAACAGTATAATATCTTCAGAATCAGCTCTGATTCACTGTGGTTATGCATGTTGTTTGGGATGGAATTAGAATGAAATATAAGCACAAAATTGGTAAATCAAAAGGACAGAAAAATGACAAGGAAGTATAATTTAACATTAACAATTACCTCTAGTATTTAAAGATTTTGAGATTTCCCCCCATCAAAAAAAAAAAAAAAAAAAAAAAAAAGGAGGGAATTTCACAATATGTTTTGGTCAGAAAATATCTTCTTTTTTCAATTTGGAGACATTTAAGAAATTTGTAACCCAATTTCTACTCTAAAGAAAACAGGTTATAGGACTGGTTTGTAGAGTGTTTTCGGAGTGTGGTGTTCCATTTTTCACAAAAATCTTCTCTCTTTATACTTGCCTTGATCAGAATCTCTCAGTATCCACGTAATTCCAGACTTACTGAATGTATTTCGTGCTTCATATTGCTTAATTAGAAGTGAGAAACATAAGCTTAATTGCAAATATTCATTGGTGTCTGAAGATACTGTCCATTTTCACACAATCTCTTGTCTCTTCACATGTTCAATTTTCCATTAAGTTGAAATACTGTAAATAGATTTTTAGCTACTTTTCTTAAACGAGAAAGAAAATAATTCCTAATGTAAATTTTTTATAAAATATACAGACCCTGGATTGAGATTTGATGCCATAGTCATGAATCATATCCAATAACATCGTAAATGAGATAACTGCAGCCTTATATTCTCTGGGCAGACTTAACAGATTCAGTAAAACACTAGCAAGATATTGTAGCTGACATTTCCCTATTTTTTGCAGAAAAGCCTTTATAAATCCTCAGTTTGCATATTGGACCTGATTAAGTCCCACTAGAGAAAATCTGAGATTTAGTGGTTTTAATTTCCTAAGTTACTGAGTAGGAACCAAACTTTATAACTATTGTCAAATTTTACTAAGATAGTCCATCAGCTTTCTTTCTTATTCAGTGACAAAACATTTCCTAATAAAGGAAACCTACTAATATTCCTAACAAATGTTAACTTGCAATGTCTCCAAAACTATATATGAAGGTGGCCTGATTATTTTATTTTATTTTTTCCTATTTATTATTGTGTGATTCCTGAAAATGCCTTAATGTGGAATTGTCTTTATTTCTCAATGAATTTTGTAGAAAATAACTATTTATGTATCAGAATTTTTTTCTTTTTTGACAATTTCCCCAGCCTCTTTCCTATCAGTGCAAATGTTTCAAGCTGTACTAATGTCCTTGAAGGTCTCCTGTTGACTTGGTCTGTTATTAAACACTGGTACACTGTCCTCTCTATAGAATTTTGGATGTCTAATAAAGGAAAGACAGTGCCTAGAGATGAAATATCCAGGCAGATTTAAACAGTGACCTCACAGGTTCCTGCAAAAATGTCAACTTCCAGAAGTCTACCATCTTTATTTAAGAAAGCTCTTTTTCCTTCACAGAAAACAGAAGTGTTTCAGTGGTGCAACCTCACGTGCAGAGACTTTTTCCTCTTCAGTGCACATAATTGTGGTATCTTCTAAAAGATTGCATGGCAGTGTGTTTTTCTTGGGTGATTCTTGCACCCCACTGCTTTGTATATGTTTATGTTACTTAAAAGAGTGGAACAGAAACATTTCTAGGAAAAATATCCCCATGAAGTCAAGATACTTAAGCATTTAAAATATTATATAGAATTTCATAAATTTCCTCTAATTTATTTTTAACTGCAGATTGGCTTTCAGTTCTGGGACACCTACTAAACATTTCAGGAGACCTAATTTTTCTGACTACCTTTGCTGTTTTATAAGCAGTCTACTTCATCACAGGGAAATATTTAAAACTAACTGCATTTTTGACACAAAGGTAATCTGTCCTTTTGAAATATTTCACATACAAAGATTAATAAATTACACATGTTGCTATAGCAACTATGAATCAAAGTATAGTAAGTCTAGACAGTGCTATTCATGCCCTTTGAAAAGAGAATCAAATACAAATATCAAGTTTTTGGTTCATGCTGCCTAGAATAATTTAGCAAAAATTAAAACAATAGTGATTTATTTTACCCTGGTCTGTCTTCTTGTAGAATTAATTTTAAAGGCTCATGTTTAAACACCCATGGTTTTTCCTGTGTATGTAAATGTGTTATGCTCTCTATGTTTTAGCATAGGTGTCCCTTATGGGCCTTTGTAAAGTAAAAAAAATTCTGATTCAACAGTGACATGAAAAAAATCATTAGTATAATGATCAACTATTTCCTAATCAACAATAGACACAAGTGATTTTCATTTACCTATGGGGCAGGTGAATGCAAAATGTCCTTGAAAATAAATTGGCTCCCTATATTACATTCATAATTTTATAGAAAGTCTAGGATGAAATCTATGCCCTAAAGTCAGCTCTCTAGCCTCAAATGATGGTGATGACTCAGTCTAAGAGAAGGATTGACTAGGTAAAAATCTGAATACCGCTTTTTACAGTTCACTAGGTGTGCTTTGTTTGCATTTGCAAAATAAAAAGGCAAGTGCTTTAAAAACTGCTTCCAGTTAATTTATACTATTTGTGAAGAGTGTGGCAAGTGGGATAGTTTCTAGTGAAATAGACCAAAATAAGAAGAAGCGTCTGTCATGGGTTTTGAGTGCTACTTAGTAAATATTTGTTGCATCAACCACGGCCTGAAGTTTTTTGCCCATGAGAACTGTAACTCCTGAGTTTAAAAATAATCTCTGCCCAGGGACTGAGTGACAGCGAAGACATTACAACATAATACTCACTTGTGAGTGGCATGGAAAATGTGAATGAGAAATTACTATTTATTCTCACGGTACAAAAACAAGGGAGCATCACACGAAATAACAAGACAGTATTTTCAAAATAAAAAGGAAATTGTTTTTCAGTAAATGTGTAAAGTTCTTTCCACACAGCACATGAATGCCTGAAGATTACAAAGATTACAAAGATTGCCGGAAGATGTTCAAAGCAATTGAAAAATGAATTGGGAAAAATTGAGTGTGCTTGGTTAAATACAGATATGAGACATTTGGCTCAGGAGGTCCTGCAGTTAAAACCATGGAAACTGGAAGGGGTTTTGGAGAAGTTTTGTTTCTGTTTCTTATACTTCTCCTTAGGTGGACCCTGTTAACCATTCTTAGGGAAAGCTTACTGTGCATTATAGATAATAGGTGTACCCTTGTAAGGCATTTCTTGATGTGTTTATTATGTCAAGCAGTGAGAACAAAGTTGAGAGAAGAGAATAAAAGAGAAGAGGGATTTAAAAGTATTTTTAAAAGAAGATTGTGCAGTCTAGCAACACCTTATCCTGTCAAATTAGTATGCTTTTTTATGTACTTTTCTCTAGGACCTTGTGTTTGGTGGTTTTGATTTCCATAAAGCCAGGAATATAATCCATACGCCTCTAAAATTAGAAGGAGGTTTAAGACTTTTTGTCCCTCAGAAATATTGGATCCAATTTTCTGTGTCCGGAAGACCTTGTCACTGGAACATTTGGGAAAATGACATTTTTGCAAAATGTATTCAAAGTTGTGTTCTAAATCTGTTTCTTCTGTAAAGGAGAGATGTAGTCAAAATTCAGTTGAAAATTTGGACTACATGGTCAAAATATAGGGTACTTTCTAGGAGCTGATACACATCTAGTCTTTGAGTAATTGAAAGCTAGACCCCCATATCTCTTATATGATGAGTTTTGTAAGCTGGAAACTAACAAAATGATGAGACTTTCAAGGAGCACAGAATCTATGGAGAAAAGCTAAGACCTATAGTTTAGTACTTTGCCTTGCCTTCTCCTCACATTAGCCATTTGCTCTGCTCTGCCCTGAAAAAAATGGGACTGAAAGAATGACGATGAAAAATTATATTCCAATTAAAAACTTCCAGGGTTTGGTTTCTTTTAAGTAAAAGTTACTTGAAAATAGGATGACAACTTATATAGTAATAGTTGCCTCCCTGCCCACATTTTTTTGCCCAGTTTGTAAAATATAAACATAGTAGTATCAGTACATTATTTGTGTGGAATTCAGTTTAGCAAGAATTAATTTTTCCTCATAAATGTTTGACTAATCCTATTGACAGAAGTAAATTACAGAATAAGAGAATTCTCTCTACATGTATATATGTGTACATTGAATAAACAAATTTTAAAAGAATATATGGGATGGGAGAAAAGAGGCAACAAATGAAAAGCCCAGGGCTGCCCATATAGCTGAAAGTATCAAAGAGGTTTTCTTCAGATGACATATCATGGAGTAGCTAAGTAAAAGGAGTAGCTAAGTAAAAACTCTTCTGCGTTTTCCAAAGCTAGGTGGGCTGGCACACTGACCTTGAAAAGGCCCAGCCACGAATTCCCCTAGTAAATTTATCCCAAATGATTAAGAAATCTGTCTAGGCTGTAAGGGATGAGGGTGGGGATGGAGTTTCCCTACTCAGAGCCTATTGGTGGAGCTAAGCCCAGTCTCAGAGTGAACAGTCCAAATTGTCAGGCACTGTGCAACTTCCAGCTCTCAATCAAGTGAATGAATTTCAGATGTTTTCTGGGAATATAACTCTTCTGTGACTTACATATTTGTGCTGCGGAATCTGGGTGTTTACTGAATCATTTTGTTTCATACATAGGAAGAAACAAGACTGTGGCACCAGTGACAGTTCCGTGATCTCTGTGTCCCATGAGGATTTGTCACAACTCATTACAATGCAGCGTGTATCAACAGAAAAAAGTGTCCAGGTTTGTACATGTTTCAAGGTCATATTAAGATTGCTTTGGTGTGTTGGATGACAGCAACACAAGAAAAATCTTAATATCAAATTCCTACCTGTGAATCAAACCCCCAGACTCTCTTTTCTCCCTGATCAGGGAGCTCAACAGTATCTGGCCTTTGCAAGGACTCGGCTGTCAAAAAAGCTAGACTCATTTTTACAAGACCCTTGCTGAGTCATTCATCTACTGTCAAAGGCTCAAAACAAATTTTTACTGAGGTGAGCACTGCACCTGGCATTGTGGCAGTTCTGTTTAGGTTCTTGAAGCAATTTATTATCTAAACACTTTTTTTTAGCACTTGGACAACAGAATTTGAGGAAGGGGAAAATTTTTCATTCATATTGTTCAAATCTGCGTTATAGATTTAGCAGATACTCTTGCTTTGTTTAACATTGCATCTCTAGTAGAGCAAAGCACACAGATATTCCATATCACTGCACCATACTCACTAATGTCATATACTTTATGGAGAAGGTTGCTACATCTACTAGGAAGAAAACAGTCTCTTCAGGACAAGAGACCATGTTATTGTGTACCAACCAAATGATGAAATTGCCTCAAAAAAATCATCTGACAAACATTTGATTTTTTTTTCTTGTAGTACTTGTTTTTGCATTTAAACAACTTTGTGAAACCCTGCTGGCTGTCTTGAATTACCTCCCTGTCATCCTCCATGCGTCATCCATCAGAGGATCTGTTCCATGATTTTCCCAGACAAAAGAGGTGAGGTTGACAGATCAGCAATTCCCAGGGTCTTCTTTTCTATCATTTTTTAACAATGGGTGAAATATTTCCCTTTTTCCAGCCAGCTGGCACTTTGCCTGACTGCCATGACTTTTTGAGTATCATGGAGAGTGGCTCGGCAACTACATTGGCCAATTCCCTCAGGTCCATGGATTTATGTGTGTAGACTTGAGTGTCTAAAAGTGGCCTATCTTAGAGACAAAATGACGAATCTTCTGCTATGTGTTCTTGTCAAAAGTCATCACAGTTATGTCAGAAAGGATCCCAAGAAAATAACTTTTAAGTGAGGGTGCCAGTAGGAAAAACAGCAAAAAGTGCAATGGAGATTTTCTAATGGAGATTTTGGTCAATATTCAGTGGGGTTTTTTGATTTATAAAAGGAATAGAGGGTCAATTTAGGAATTTTATTCTTATTAATATGGTTCTGTACATTCCTGTGTATATCTGTGTTGGATTGCACAAAAACTGTTTCCTGTCTCAAAATTATGATTCCCCCTTTCTAGTGAAACAGTACAATGATAGATTGCAGAAAAGGGATATGGATCACATTTCAGGGAAAAAAAATGAACCATAAAACCCATGGAGGGCTTTAGCTGGAATGGTTGTGTAATCTATGTACGAATATGAATTAACATCAATAAACATTAATATAGGGAGGTGTTTCCCCTTTTTACATTTAGGGATGGATCTGACAAATATCTAAACTGAAAACTTATGACAGACAGGTCTTGGACATTGGTAGGAAAAGGGCGTAGATGAATTTTGAGGTCCCTTCTAACACCTCTATACTTACATAATGATTATAGAAGATCTTGGATCTGGAAAAAGTATAACTATTAGATTATTACAGGATAATTTAAAGTTTAAAATTGTCTCTAGGGGTCTACTGATCTAAAATTCTGCTTCAAGGACAGACCATATTGATCAAGGCTATGTCCAGATGAGTCTGTATATCTCTGAGCTTTCTCCAAACAGCCTGCTTTTGTGTTTATTCTCCACTTTTCTGTTATGGGAGAAAAAACCACTTTGTTCTTTTTGTGGGTTTGATACTAACTCCTGCTGCTGCAGATTGACACCACTGCCTCTGATTCTTTTTCTGTGCATAACACAGAAGGCCCTGGCTCTGTCTTCTGTAGATTCCTCTGTTGGTAGTTGAAGACTGTGATTAGACAGACTTCTCCAGGGTAAGAATACCCAGCTCTCTCTACCTTTCCTTCTATGAAACTTGCTGGAGCGACAAGATGTGCGTTTGGTACCAAGAGCACTCTGGCTATAAATAAAATCTCTTCAACTTTCAGTCTGGGCAAGAGATAGCTGGGTGTCTTTGATAGCTGTCTTCTGTGACCTTTCCTTTTAACAACTTTCTTTGAATGCATAAACTAGGAAAAGGAAACATAGTATCAAGAATGAAAAGTAATTTTAAAAAGTACCCCAGGCAGAAGAGTAGAACAATTAAAAGCTCTGTCAGAGCTGATACTCTCTGGAAACGCAAAAGGCAATTGAAAGAATTCTCCCAAAGGGAATTTCATATAGTTCTTGTCCTATATCTGCTAGCAACATGAGTCAGTAAATGGAAAATAATCTGAAGGCTGCCACCTTTAGCATTTGCCTTATTTTGCTTTGTGCAGAATGTGATATATTCAGCAGTTTTGAATTAAACAGATGAAACTGAATGAAGCACAGTAATCCAGAGGACTGGGAGCATTACTATAAGAACTATTTAATGTTAACACTTATTCTCAGGGACTTCAAGACATTGTTGATGAGAGGCAGGGAAGCCAAATCTTGCAGAGAGTGAGGACTCAGGTTGCTGATAAAAGGAAGAAAAAAAAAAAAAAAAAGAAAAAAAATTTGGTGACTCAGTGTGGGATAGGAAAAATAGGGATTCAGAGGACTACCATAAGCAAAACAAGTTGGATTTGCTGTGCAAAGAATATCTTAATCTGAAGTGTTTGGACTACACTTTGGTGGTAGCTAATAATCCAAAAGAGCACAAACAATAGAAAACAGAACTGTAAACAGAACTGCATTACTGCCTAAGTGATCTAAAAAGTGAGGTTATTTCTCACAACTTTAAAATAAATGGTTTAACCCCTGATTTTGTCACAATACCTCCTTTTTTAAGAAGAAGAACAATTACAGAAGGGGGAATCATCTAGAGAGAAGCTTGAGGATGCTTTCCAAGGGTAAGAAAGCTCTCAGAAGAGTACATATTTGAGCAAAAAAGGCTCAGTTGTCTCATGATTAGACATGATAGAAAACCATCAGAAACCTAGCCCCTTAAGACCCAAAGCTTTCAAGCAGAGAGGTGCTCACCAGGCATTTTTCACCACTGAACAGAATGAAGAATACTGAAACTTAATTATTTTTGTGCTGTTGAAAGCTACAAAATTTTATTGCAGAGCCATAAAATGGTTAAGTACAGTGTCAGGATTAAGAAATACCCAAAGTGTTTATCAGTCAAAGATTTTGAAGCCTATGGTTGCTTGTTTCTCTTTCCATTGCTAAGCTGTCACACACGAGGTAAAGAGGGAACACAGTCAACGCTGGGCAGATCAGGGTGAAGGGTTTTTTTTTTTCTTCTCACCACTCTGGTGTTCCTTATTTTCTGAGCTTAGGGGGTCTCTTCTTTAGCCTGGTTGCTCTGGACAGGTCCAGATTCTGAGGGAATCAACGGAGGGCTTCTTCTGGTCTCTTCTCACCAGAGCATGTCAGCATTAACCTGACACAGCAGTGGGATCATCTCTGACAGACCCCTCCAAATGGAATCAATAGTTTTGGCTGCAATTTATTGCTTCTGTACCCTAAAAGTTTTCTTCTTTCTCTTAGGTCTTAGCTGTAAAGTGGATGTAGGATTCTTATTTGCCTCTTCCACTGCTATCTTTGCCTTTAGATAGTTACATAAACCCAGTCTTAAATTTTGGGGATTTTTGTTTTTCTCTTTGATTGATAAAGCCTATTTGTGATTGCTGAGGATCTGAAAGGACTTGTAAGTTCTCCCTGAAATCAACTCTTGTTGTTATTTGTTTATGAGTTCAGCAAACATCTTTCCTCCAGGTCACACATCCATCTGATGGTTGTTATTAAAACAGCCTGATCCCATTTATGACTCAGCTTTTGAAAATGCTGCGCTACTAAGTGTATCCCTGCACCTTACTACTTTATTTTAATGCTTAAATTTGCTCTGGTGTGTGTAGATAGGAGTTGCATACTAGAGATATATTTCTTACACCTCCTTCTCCTATTTTTTCTCCTGCTCACAGCACTCCATGCCTGGTTGTCTGTACTGTCCAGTGTATCTTGGGTTTTGGTTTTAGAGATTTTTCCTTGTTAGGCAGGACGGGGTTTTTTGGTTGGTTGGTTTGGGTTGGGTTTTTGTATGTTTGTTTGCTTTTGTTTGTCTGTTTGGGTTTTGTGGATTTTGTTTGTTTGATTCTTTGGGGTTTTTTGTGCATTTGTTTGCTTTTGTGTGCGTAGCTTTGTTTGTTAGCTGGTTTGATTTTCTATTATGTGTGTATACTGTGTAACGGGTCCTCCCGTCCAATGTGTATTCTGAAGCTTCTCCCACTGGCAGAGATTTGTTGTTGCATCCAAGATCATAATTTAGACCACTGTGTGCACAGAGGCCTAAGAGAGTAACATCTGTCCTTCAGGAAACATTTCATTGGAGCAAAATTTTAACCATGGGAGGTACCTTCTTGTCATCTCACTGAAGTCGGCAGTGATTAGATTCAGTAGATGGAGACAGCCTTGGAAGCACACATTAGCATTAGAACTGTCCTTTTGTGAGTGTGCAGAGAGGTCAATAAGTACATGAATATAAATTAGCTTGGTGGACTAGTGTGGCCATTAGCTGGGTTGAGTATTCCTGTTCCATATAATTATTTGGTGCACCTGAATTAATTTGAGTGTCTAAATCCTGCATATTAATTCTGTGCTGCAGTATGTAAAGCTTTGGACTAATCCTTTTAATACTTTTCAGTATAAACACCTTAATCAAGCAACAGCTTTATAATTAGTTCTACTTTTAGACTGGATATTATTTACTTTTTTATTGCTCATAACTTATTCCAACTTTTAATTGCAATGATTAGACAGACTTCAGAATGTAAGCTTAAATGTTCTCTTGCAGAAACCAGGATAGATGCAAAAGAAAGGATTGTAACAATCCAAATGCTAGAGAAAAAAATTCCCCTCCATTTTTGTTTTCTGAGAGGTTATTAAAAATATGCCTTAATTTCACCATCAAATCATAAGATTAAAATCATACTGTCAAAATCATAGAAATGGATGTAGGAACTGAATTGTTTGATTTATGAGCATGATTCAACTAAGATTATATTTATTTATTCTGTTGTGTCTAAAAAAAGTGCTGACATGATTACAATAATCCCCATACGCAATGAAGCTCCTGGTATGTAAACGGTGATTTAGCTTCTCAAAGACTGATCTATTTTCTTTAATATCTGTTTTAGCAATCAATGTTTGGAAGAAGAAATCATGTCCACAATAAGAGCATTTTAGTGGTCAGGATGTATTGTTTCTAAGGCAGCATTTTAAAATGAGACTAAATTTGACATCTAAATTAAATGTGTTAAGACAGTTACTGTGTTAAATGCATATGGACCTGGGGATTATTAAAACCACATTTGTTCAGCTTGGATAAAACTGTTGGAGAGGATCCTTGTGTAATAACATAACATAACACTTTTACTAATCAATTGAACCATCGATTAAATCAATTGAACAATGCACACATTTTTTATGTAGTGAGTGTTTGAATAAATCAAAGTATAATGCATATTGAAACACTGGATCCAGAAAAGTTATTTTGAATTAGTTAAGTGGTTAGAAATTGGTTAGAAAAATAGTTGTTATTGGCTTGTTTTCTGGTGTTTTTTCCCCCTAAGCTTTCTAATAAATTAGTTTTTGCTCCACATTTTTTCCTTACATGTCACAAACTTATTTTCTACTCAGCCATTTTGGCTGAAAGCACACCACATAGTCTAGGCATGTAGTTTCTCCCACCTAATATGCAGATAACTGTGGAAAAGCTAAAAGGTTAAACAACTTTTTAACCCTTTCAAAAAAACCAGTCTTGCTTACACATATAAATTTAAGTGCTAACAAAAGAATTTTGTTATTTAAGGAAAGCACTCATTGAAAAATTAATACTAAAATGAATGTATATAATGGGCTTTCTTTGTAACGAAACTACGTTCCATTTTAGTTGCTGGCCCAGCAGTTTTTTCAGTTTGTCCATATGTCCATCTTCCATGTGTTCATGTCCATATGGATGCTGATTCAGTTTGTCCAGAGGCATTCATCCTTTGTAGGCAATGGAAGGGCTTGTACACTGCAGAGGGCCCTCTGGGTCAGCACATGGTTTTGTTGTGTTGGGGGGAGCACTGCGAAGGAGAGCTCGAGAGCAGCCAGCCAGGCAGGGTGGTGGGACACGTGCTGAATCCCTTCTGCACTGACAGTGTGCTGACCACCAGAAGTTCTGCACCTGGCACGGTGTTTGCTCTGCCTCAAAGTTCTGAAAACACCCATATCTAGAGATTTGTGATGTGTCTCTGATCAAATATTAAATCTAGAACAAAACCAGATCTATTATTGCTACAGCTACTGCTCTATTCACACAGATATGATTTCTGTAATTTTTTGCCATTAATCTTAGTATTGGGTTGAAACTTGCTTTCAGGAAAAATGGTGCAGCAATTCCCTACACATAAGGAATGATTCTTCTTCTTAATAATGTAAGTTTCCAAAGAGAGGGAAGGTTGAGGAGCTTTTTAAGTGGCTGAGAAGAAGCAGTAGGTGGTGCCAGTACTGGTGAGGTAATAAAGACAATTCCCTTGCCCGTTTGGAGACAGGGACTATGCTTAGTTCCACATTCCCAGATGCTTTCTCTTGCAAAGTCCAGGAGTGCAACCCTTGGAGGGTGGGATCTGTTCTGTTACTCCTGATTAGCCAGGGTGTGTGTCTGTGCGTGATGCCTGGTTGCCTGCACAGATTTACACTCTGAGCTGGAACATCTCTGCCTGCCAGCAATGGCCAGCAGGCAACAGGGAGAGCAGGCTGCTATTGCACCTGTCTGTGTCCGTGCTGAACGAGGGGTTTGAACCACAGCTCCCACCCTGCCACGGAAACCTGAACTTGCACCACGCCTTTCTTCTCTTTCTTCTCTTTATGACCCCTCACAAGCCGTAAGGCATTTGAATGAAACAGAATCACCACTGATCCAGAGTGAGAGAGTCAGGATTACATTTAAATGTTATTGTCTGTGAAAGCAATGGGAACTGAATTAACAGAGGCTGAGGTGCAGAATATTTAATTAGGGGATCCAACATTTCCCATTCACCAACTTATTAGTTTCACAAAAATCTTATTTTTTCTAATTACTGGCAATATAGTATAGTTCTTTCTTTCTATTTTATCTTTTCCATATATGACTGAATATAGGATGAGGGTAAAAGGGGAACATTCCCTGCAATTCTGCTTTTACCTAGTTTGATTTTCTAATTGGTGCAGTGTTATCCAGTTAAAGAGACTTCCTCCAGCAGCTTTTTGGGAAGTGTTCTTTGTTAAAGGAAGCCTTTTATTTCATTCTGCCAAGGAAATGAACCAATTTGATAGGATCCTTTTATCCCACAGAAAGGGCACCACTTCTTTATTTTCAAGGTTGTGCATTTTTGCAACTGTAAAACATACTCCACTACTGAAGCCACAGTTATATGCACTTGTCAATCAATCCTAACCTACTACTGTATGGTTATAGCATTTTATATAAAAAGTGGAGGATTAAAGGCTCTGACAAAATGAAAGGTACACATAGAAGACAAAGTACAATTCATGTTATTAGACTGTGAGAGAAGTAGGCGTAGGACAAAAGGATATACCAATATTTGATTTTTCACAGACATTAAAGTATTATTTAAGGATTTCTGCAAAACATTTAGGATGTGACATTTTGCTTCCATTTTTCTTATCACAAACACTTGCAGAGTACTATTTATAAGGTGTTTTTTTCAGTGTACGTAGTGTATGATATTAGGAAACTAAGTCTAACATTTTTTAACTGAAAGAAGTAGGGAAAATAATGCCATGACATACATCCTAAGTTAGAAATACCTTAGGTATTATAAGATAGAAATCTTTCGCAATGTAGAAGGAATGAGTGTTCACAGTTTTGACTATCAGTTTCAAAATTTTAGAATTTGAAATCTGGAAGCAAAACCACATCATCAATTGTTATATCACCAACTAGAAATTAAAATATAAAAAATTCTGTTCCTTTTCTTAGTTGGCTTTTTCCAAGGGCATTGGAGAGGTCTGCTACAACAGACAGAGCAGTAAGAGAAAATCCACTTAAATCAGAAAATAGGAGCATATTTGTAAAATATCATTTGTAAGTTTGGTAAGGGGGCTCTGTAAGTACCTGTGCAGCCTTCATAGGGGCCCACAAGAACCTGAAGTGCCAGAGAGTGTGTTTGACCATCCTGTAGCCTGGTTAGTTGAGGAGAAGGTAATCTTGCTGGAGGTCTGTGCACTGCCTAGCCTGTTGGTGTGCTGTCTATGTGCTTTTCATATGGGAGATGAGTCAGAAAGGGGTGAAATTCTTGCTCATCCCTAATTTTCAGCACTGTGGAACACAGTATCACAGAAGTGACTGAGGAACAGGAGTCCGCAGCCTTTTCCACAGGGCTGACAGGGAGCCTGTGAGAAGGTGTGTGGACAGGAGCAGTAGGATCTGAGGACACGATGGAGAGAGTGGCTTTGGGAACCTGCCCTGAGGTTACTGTCAGAACCCAGAAATCTCTAATATTTATGTCCCAATTTCTGTTGCATATAAACACATACAAGATTTTACTGTCTTCAATGAGGACAATTGTATATTGCTCCTGTACTCTAAGTGAAAAAGGAAAAGTATTTCTCACAGATTCTAATTTCCAGAGGCAGTAATTCTTGTTTGGAAGCTTGGACTGCAATCATTTGGAAAACTTGAGGAAATAGGATGTTTAACTGCTAGACCTTCCTATTTTTTCTGCTGCCTCAGCCTTTTTGTGTGTTTCAAGAATTATCCCCTACCTTCCTCTTGGTCCATCCTCTCACTGTCAAAGTGTAAGACTTTTTTTTAACAAAAGAAGGAAGCTTTTTAGTATTTCTAAAGTTCCTAATTCAGAAAATTCCCAATTTCATGACAAAACATTTGCTTTCTGAGTCCTCCTGATCATCCTACATACTTTCTGCAGCAGGATAGGTGACCTGACTAAACAAGCATGTTCAGAGGGAAAAATAAAACTGTTTTGTTTACAAAGGTTTGTATAATTTTCCTTAGCAGCCCATGCTACTTGAAAAATTTCTTTTCTCTGTGGATCTAACAAAATTTTTTCTCCAGTAAAAAGAACTTTTACTTGTGTTATATTATAAAAGAGCTAGAATTAAAGTAGTTTTTATACAGCTCATGTCAACACCTCAATACACTCTTGCCTAAAGCATTAGTGATGGTTCATTGCTTACTCTTTACCCTATGTATCCCTCACTCCAAAATGGGGAAATGGTGTTCTAATCTAAAATTTAAAAGAGGATTTTAAAGCTTAGATGATAGGTTTCATATGCTGTATATTTTGAATCTACAAATATCAAACATGTGTGTGTAAAAATAAAAACATGACATTTTAGCTGCATTCAAAAAATAGCTAACTTGTGGAAAAGAAAAAATAACAATAATAGCAGATGTGATCTTAAATTTTGAGTGAGAAATCTGAGGAAGTATATAAAATTTTAATGAACAGGTTAAGTGTGTCTTTGTTTTCCTTTCTTTTTACATTTTCTTAAAATTCAGCATTAGAATTTACAAACGCAATTTGTCCTAAGCAGTGGCATGAAATCAGTCTTTGCTAAAGTACTCTCAAAGCTGAATTTATAAAGCACTTTTGCTTTTATATTTTAAAAAAAAATCTCCAAAATCTCATATAACTTATTCCTTCTCTTAGAAAAAACCCCAACAATTTTTATAATACACATATATATTGTCACCCAAAAGGATCAGTTATATATCAATCTATAGAAGTTATAATTTTAGAGCACAAATTGAGTAACTTTTTTTGTAGAGATTAAGTCGTGGTACAGCTAAAAAGGATGGTAAAATACTCACTATTTCATTGGGAAAAAGTATTCCCTAAATTAAGAAAAAAAAGCTAAACTAAACTAAAAGTGGCCAAAAAAAACCTCCAAAAACCCCTTTTTTTATTTTTCTTTTTTTTTTCTTTTTTTCCCCTGAACTTCTAAATTAACTGTGTGAGAGGATTAAAGTCTCATAATCATGTAAGAGTTTTTGTTGGAGTGTCATCAGATATCTCTGGCTAGTGGGACTGTTGAAGCAGAGAGTAAGGGAGAGGAAAGAGGAGAATGTTTTTGGCAACCCACTCCGAAAACTTACCCACTCCTGAGGCTTTATCCTAGGATGGGTCCTTGCTCTGAATGCCTTCTGGTGAGTGCAAGAGCATGACTTCTACTTCCAGAACTCTCTGGTGAAGAAGGCACAGCAGAAACTTGAACTAGAGTTTTTTATGTTCCATGCAAACTTTTAAAGATATTTTTATATCTCCTTGGTTTGAAAGTCTTGGGGCAGTTCAAGTTTTTCAGTGAAAAACTTTCAAAGAACTTTGGTTTGTTTCATACAAGAGCTGAAACAAGATGAAAACACAAAAAATACAATAGAATGAAGTCAGGAAACTCTCAACATTACCTGCTATTACATTTTTGGTATTTTCAGAGATCTAACTTAAGAAATCAGAAAACTCCAAAGTAGGAAATTAATTAAATATGGTCAATTCAGTTGCCAAATGTCTCTAGAGTCTAGTTACACTTGACACTGGCAGGTAGGACAGGACTAGCCTTTAATTTTGTCCTAGTTCAGCTGCTCAGCTTCAAGACTACTAGAAATCAAGCCGGCATTCAGCCTAGAAACCAAAGTTTCCAGCTCTTTTTAACCGTGATGACATCCTCTAAGAATGAAAGGGAAAAATTTGGCTTGTATTTAAACCTCTCTTTCTCATAGAACATCCTAAAAAGATGTATGTCCATTGAAGCAGTATTTCAAGAATATTTACAGCACCCTGCTGGTGTTCACAGGATTCAGTATAATAGGATTGCTTTTCCATCTCCTTTACTTTATGGAAAGCCTTGGTTGATCCTTTAGTGCAGCATGGTTTGCTGCTTTTCATCTCCCAGGCAACAATAACCTCTCATCATGATTACAGAGCTTCCTGCAGACAGATGGGCCTAATCCCAGTGCTCCAACAATTTAGTAATCTATTCCAATCAGGACTTGATGGATTTGATAGGCCATCTGTAGCCAAGTGAGACAGATTCAAGACAGGTCAAAAACTGGGAGGCTTTCAGAAAAGCTTTCTGCTGTTTCACACAGACAATCACGCTAACAAGAAAGAAAAAAAGAGAAAAATGGGGGGAAAAAACCACTAAGGAAACTCATTCCCTGCCTTCAGTACTTTAGAATATAATTCTATTGTAATTACTACTACTGAAAATGACTCGGAAGACTGAATGAAAGCCTTCATATGAGACTTTATGAATTGAAAGGAACCAAAGAAACTGTGTACAAACATTATTAAATTAAGGTGAATACAGTTGGTTGAATAATTGTGGAAGGGAGGAACAAAACCTGAAAAATTTTTGAGGAGATCTTTAATTTTAAAGTATAAATTATAATAAGACTCAACAGAACTGCTTGACATTTAGATGAAACAGGACATTTTTAATGCACAAGACTTTCTGTTTTATTGAGGTAGAGATGGAAAAACAGTGTTTTGTGTTAACGGGAAGATGACTCTTGCATTATCCCTGTTTTGATTTTGAGGAAAATAATCCATAATAGCTTGGTGCACAAACATCAGTATTAACAACAGCCAATTGCATGCATACACGTTCAAGTCCATTTAGTTTCTAGAGTCTGCCTCTTAACTCTGGTCTTGACTTTGTAAAAAGTTATGTTTTAATGCATTACCTTGTCCATGCAGTTTTGCTGACTTTGTTGGGAGTTTGAGGTTGACAGGTGTGTTGGCAAGATCACCCTAACTTCATTATAACCACCATCAGCCAAGAGTGATTGTACTAACCTTTATGTGCAATGAATACTGAATTAAAGAGGTTTTCAAAAGCATAGACCTTAATTATTCCTTTGGTGTTTATCAGAAAGAGCAAAAGCAAGAAACAACAGTAGAGATTTTCTTTTTTTTTTTTTTTTAATTTAGATGGAATAGGTATCTGGAACAAAAGGAAAGCTGACATATTTTTTATTTTTTGCTTTTCTGTAGGAAATATAAACATCACAGCTCTCTTTTCACATTTTGGTGCTTTTCATAGCTCACATTTCTTAATCTGATTTAACTGCATGCAAAAATGTTAGAAATATTTTAAATAGTTACAGTTAAATCAGTTAACAGAACATTATATCTGTTTTTTAAGAAAGGGAAAAGTTATGTGAGAGAATATGATGTTGTGATGTCAATCTAAAGCTGCTCCAGTTCAGCTCTTAGTATACTCTTTATCTTTCAACAGCTCTCTTCAGCTACAAGAACGAAATGAAATTTCCTTAATCCATCCAGCTCCTCTTGCCATAGGGCTAAACTGCTAGATTTTTGTCCTGGGATTTCAAGCAGGCTGATGAAGAATTTTGTAATAACTTTTAGGAATGGGCAAAAAACCCCTGGAGTTTCCTATTCTCTCTTGTGCGGTAAATCACTGAATCATAGAGCAGCTTGGGTTGGAAGGGACCTTAAAGATCACCTGGTTTCAACTGTCCTCCTGCTATGGGCACCTCTCACTAGACCAGGATGCTCACAGCCCCATCCAACTTGGACACTTCCCGGCACGGGGCATCCACAGCTTCTCTGAACAACCTGTTCCAGAGCCTTAACACTCTCACAGTAAAAAATTTCTTCCTCATATCTCACCTAAAGCTTTCAGCTTTCCCCATTATCGTGTCACTACACGCCCCTGTAGAAAGACCTTTCCAGTCTTCTTGTAAGCACCCTCCAGGTACTGGGAGGTGCTAAATGATCTGCCAGGAACCTTTTCTCCAGGTTTAAGCAGCCCAAATTCTCTCGGCCTATCTCTCCTAACAGGAGAGATACTCTTTCCCTGTAAAAAACAAGGAAAATATTTCTGCAATCTTATTAGTGGGGTTTTTTTTGGAGTTTCTGTTGTTTGTTTGTTTGTTTTATGTAATGGTCGAGGGAATGAACCATTGCTACTGCTAAACTTTCAAGAAGGTTACTAACATAGTCTGGGAAGTTTTAGTGAATACAAGTACTTGTAGCAAACAAAGATAGCGATTTTGAAATTTGATTTGTGTTAGCATGGTACTTCTGAACCTTTCCTTGCCAGTTGCTTGTGACATAACCACATCAAACTACAATCCAGTGTCTTCCTTGGGTGACCTCTTTAGCCTGAATTTTTTGAGCGCTTTTTTTGGCTTATCTTAGGTTTTGCAATCTAATCTCTGCTGCGTGTGGCTGAATTCCCTTTTTGGGAATTATTACCCTGTTAAAACAGGGTGTGAAAAAAGCCAAAGGAAAAGACAGCCTTTAATAAATATAAAAGATGCCTCTCCAACTCTAATTTTAAATTCAAGGATGCCGCCACATGAATAGATTCAAAGACAGAGAAACACACAATAACAGGCCTGGTTATACGGTTTGTTAAACACAAAATAGAGCTTTACAGCATAGCCTCTGTTTCTGTCATGACTGAAAAAGTAATAACATGTTCAGAAAAGAACACTGTTTAATGAAGATGCATCTGATGCAGGAAAGAGAGGAAAGAAATTCTTCTATCTAGGATGCCATAACAGGCTCTATGAAAACATCCATGCTCTTTTTATGTAGACGGCAGAGGAAAAAATAGTCAAGGCTTAATTAATTTTATAAGCCTACTGCAAGTGGAAATTTCTTCTTTGTTAGACTCTGACCATTTTGTGTTTCTTTATTCAGGGTGAGATTTGAGATAACTTAAATTCAAATTGTATCCAGCTTACTGGGGAGCATGAGAAGTTTTCTTAGAATGAGAGAGGAAGGGAAAAAGGCAGAATCCAGTAAAAAATCACAGATACTGGCAACAGACCAATCATTTCTTATTGCAGCGGTAGTGACAGTAACTCTGTTGTGTGCACCAGGGACTCATGCACTATCCAATTTTCCCCTGTATTTTGGTAGAATCTAGGGTAGCAAAAATACTAACATATATTTTAAATGCGTATTGCTTATATATATGTAAAATATATAAAATAATCATCACTATCTACAAATCAATTTGGGCTCAGTATGCTCCTTATGACTTTTAAAACTATTTTAAACTATTTGGATAGCAGAGACGTTGGAGTCTGGAAAATGTCTAGGGCAAGGAAGTTCTTTATAAGAGGAGTGTGATAAGAAAGGACAACTGATAGCAATGGTGTATCAGAAACTTCAAAGGTTTATGCCTCAGCAAAGGCATTTCTGACTGTGTTTTCTTACTTGCCAACACTTCCTTCTGAACCCCCAGGCAGAATAACTGATCTGAGCTTAAATACGTGTGTGAGTCAGGCAAATACTTTGAAGAGTACTTTGAAATCAAAGGAATAAAGGTGGTTCAAATGAGAGGATTTATTCTGTCTTGCTGCCTGTTGTAAAGGACCAGTATAAGAGGGGGACTCTTTGAGTTGTTAAATGTAAGTGGAGGCCAAGGAAAAGAAATGTGTTTACTGCATTGTCAGCTTCATGTTAAGTTTTCCATTGCCAATAATGAAACATTTTTACTGCCTGGATACAGCTATTGTTTGAAAACATGTATGGGAATATGAGCATATTTTGAATTTCTGTTTATTGGACATTTATTTTAAACTCTACATTAAATATCTTCAGTTTGACTTAGGATAATTTTCAAAATATTCACATAAAACCTTTTAAAACTTTGTAAAAAAGTGGAAAACACCCAGAAGTATCATTTCTACAAGTATGAAACATGGTATTTGAGTAAAAACTAAATATACCATATGTCACAGGTATTGAATTGTCTTTTGTCCTCCTATTAGCATCTCTTTTGACTGTCCAGTCTAACAAAAAACCTCAATTCTTTATTTTCCTTTTGATGTTGTGGTGAATTGCCGACTTGTATGTGATGCTTGGGGGGAAGGAATGAAATGAAGGTGAGTGAAGGTCATTATGCACACATGATGTATGAGGTGGGAGAAAACTAGGAGAAGTAGGTTAAGAAAAGTATTTTCCTTCTCCTTGTGAGATATTGTTGGGCTATAAGTGGTGGCTTATGAATATGGAGCCTGAGAGAAAGTTCTAAGAAACTAGAACTTTTCTTTTCTAGCCTGAAAAGCAGGGCTTGGGTCTGACATGCCCATCAACAAGGATGTGCATGGTGTGCAAACTATAGAGTTGTTCTTAAAGTGAAAATGCAGCAGACACTGGGATGGGGGCAAGGGAAAGGAAATAGAGCATAGCTAGAAGAAGCAAAGCTATTCCCCTCTTTTATGAATTTTCCTTTCTCAAAACAAAGCTGAAAATTTCTCTTTCCTTGTCTGCGCTTTGCATGCAGGTGCTAGATCATAATATCTTCTCCCATGAATTCCTCTCATAGTAAAAATCCTTCTAAATGCAGTCACAAGATATTAAAGTAAAAATGATGCTTATCTACTAGGAGACATTTCTTATTTATTTAGAAAGTTTAATTGCAAAAAGGCTCTCTGAGAAATAGGCAGTCTGTTCTTTAAAGAAAACCTTTATTAAAGAAACTGTCAGTGATTTGAAATTAGTTATGCAACCAAGGTTTCCAAAGATAACATGAACAATTTTTGTAATGTCATATTGCAAGGCTTGCTTAAAAAAAAATTATGAAAAGTCTGAGCAGTTACCTTTATTTGAATAGAAGTAGACTATTCATCTTGAAATTAAATGTTTTTTAAGAGAGTTGTGGTATTAAGGGCAGGCAAAAGCAGGCACTATCAACCTTTTCTTCGGTGGTGAGGAAACTGAACACCACCTTTCAGTGAGAATGATAGAAGCTACTGCATTTATGAAGGAAAGAGTGGTTTCAGTGTACAAAGGCCTTAGAGGTACTGTATTACTTCCTTAAGTCGCAATTTATGACAGAATCAGACACTGAAAAAGATGTCAATCTATAAAATAAATTAAGTGCAATTAAATTGTGTAATGGGGCATATATAATGTGCACTTTTAAAAATATTGATGATTCATACTTAAAATTGTGCTTCTACAAAGTACTTTAGTCATGGGATCCCAAATGAATGAATCTTCATTCCATTTCTAACTGGCATTCATTTTAGACATCCCCACGGGGAAAGCAGGCATGAATAGTGGATGATCTCTGAACATTTCAAGACATTTCTCACATTAGAATATTATATTTTGATTTTTAGATTGGACTAAGTCTTTGTAAGACATTTTGGGTTACTTAATACATGGCTGAATAGGGCAAGTGTGAGAACTATAATCCGACCTCTACATGAACAGAGAATCACTGTAATCTTGCGATAGTGACAAGAAATTGTGATGCTAGTGTTTAAAATTATGTGTAACTACAAAATAATATAGGGAATTACCTGAATTGTTTCATAGGATTTTCTAAAATAAGCTAGTTGAAACAATTACATTTTTATCCAAATTGTATCTCTTTTAGAAATAAAGTTCTAATTTCCTCTACAAAGTTTAATGCAGGATTTATGCAAGCTGTAATGTCAGAATGATTTCTTAGATATGAGTGATCAATGAAACGACCTTGGCAAGCAGGTAGGAATCACTGGTTGTAGGCATTAAAGTTAAAATAAAATTTTGAGATGCATCTACACGGATGTATAAAATGTATTTCTGAAAATAACAATTATATTTTTGACACCTCACTAAAGCATGGGAGAACTTTCAGTGTGTTTGTCTGGAATCACATTGAGATATACCTCTAAAGTTGCTGGTAGGCAGCAAGAATGTCTTTGTGGAAACCATTTTCTTAGAAATTATTTAGGCTGAGGATCCTCTCCTAAAGAGCATTCAGTTTGTTTTATATGACTTTCATTACCGACACTTTTTCTGTAACGAAGAACAAATTACTGTAACAGTCAAATTCTGCTTTTTTGCAAAAATATGTACTAAACATATGTCTTTGGCTCAGCCTGCACTCTGTAAGGTTGTTTAAATCTAATTTTATGCTGTCCTTGTGCTTTATTGCTGTGGGCTTCAGTTGCTTAGTTTCTATATGCATTAAAATGCAACTAAAAATATGACTAAAGATATAAAATGGGTCTTAATTATATTGCACAGTTTCCAATTTTCCTGCTTGATTTTCATGTAGTTTTTTGTTTTGTTTTGTTTTTTTAAGGGGCTGTATATGTCCTTGTCTTCATAGAGGAAAAATTTTGGTTTTGTCATTGTGGAGTAGACGGACAGAATAACACAAGTATACTTGTGAATAATTCTCATCTAATTACCTTCATCTGGAGAAAAACAAAAAGCTGTGAAGCCTATTTTATACAATGGGGTAGTGGCTGGAAAAACGTGGGTTTCTTTTGAAAGCTGCCAGACATAAGCCCAAATGTGTATAAATATATTACTGAAAAAAGACAGAATAGGCTTTGTGAACCTGGATTCAGTTTGGCTCAGGCATTACTGACATGAAGGTCCCATATTTTCTTAAACTTTGTGTGCCTGGGTAGTCTGTGAGCACTGAATGATTCGACTTTTCTGTAGCTACTGCATGCAAGTCATCTCCAGGATGAACTCTGCATCCCAGTCCATACTCAAGATGGGAGATGACACCAAAACATTGCATGGATACACTGGCAGAACTGAGGCTTAGGGCATGGCATCTTCAAAAGAGTTGCCTTGAGTAATGCTTCATGCTACGACATTCACCAAATTCTAGCCTTTACAATATCAGAAATTGTGATGATTCCTGTTTGAGAAATTTTTTTTCAAATTCTAAGTATGATTTCACAGAATCACAGAGTCATAGAATGGTTATTTTTGAAGGAAGCACAGTGTGTCATCTGGTCCAAGCTCCTTGCTCAAGCAGGGTCATCCTAGAGTGCATTACATAGGACTGTGTCCAGATGGTTCTAAGTATATATATTTTTGTTCATTTGACAGCATACTTAGAATTTTTTCTGAAAAAGCTTGACCTAGTCTTATTTTTCAATATAAGTTTTACTCATTGAATCTTATTTTAATTATTTTCATAATAATTTTAAAAAATTTAAGTGATAGACTCCTACTCAAGCCCCTCCTACTTCCAGTGTAAAACAAGGCAGGAACTCTGTCAAACGTGATCTTTCTGGTGTTAGGGGAAGGGGAGAGAGATTTACAGATGAGCAATTCCCTGCACTTGTTTTGTATCTTAACTTTTCATAAGATTTGCTTTACTGACAAACATTAGCAGTGAGCAAGCACTCTAATCACATATAACATCTGTTGTACATTTAGTTGCTTATAGAATTTAGCAGCTCTAGAGGAGCAGAAGATGTTAGATTTTTTCCTTATACACTCATTATTGACATTTGGCTTGAGCAGCATTACAAAATCAGTGTTGAGTATGGGTCTGTTGGTCTTAGCTCAGTCTCTCATGAATTGCAAGCATGATTTGAATAATAAGAGGGTAGTAAAATGTAAGCTGTGTGTTTAGAAATGAATTGCATAACAGCCATCCGAAACGGCAACATTTCCATGCAGGCAGCACAGGCAGAGCAAAGTACATTGTAGGCTACTACACTTATTGTTATTGCTAAATGGCTGTAATTAATTTAGAAGAATGTTGACCCTACCAGATGATTCAGTATAACATGGCAGTGGCTGTTACACATGAATGAACCTGTGTATTCAATGCATTACTGTATAATTGTCCTTTTTGCTTATTAGAAAGTTAGGACATGTGGCATTATTTATGACAATGTTTCAACAAAGGCACTACTGAAAAATGTTTTCCTTGTAAAAAATGCTATTGGCCTCAAAAAAAGTAGTTTTTCTATGTAAAATATAAATTACATCTGAGATGCTACACCTGTGCAAAAAAAAAAAAAAAAAAAAAAAAAAAGGGAAAAGAAAATTGCGTCAACATTTTATACAAATCTCCATTCTGGCTATCACGGCATCTGATTTCCAGGCTGCACATGTATCAGCAATAACTGAATCATTGAAGGCTCTCTGAGGTTTGCAGCTTTAGGGGAAAAGACAAACAAACTAGTTTTCAGATGCAAACATTGAATTTCTGACATGGTATAGTAAATTTCAGCAAATGCTTTGATACTGACGTACGTGATATTGGTATGTGTAGCAAACCACATTTTGCTTTGTAGCTCAGTGTCTCAGTTACATGTGCCTTGTTTAATTAAGTATGGCTAATGATTATCGGCCCTAGCTTATGCCTTGAATTTAAATTGGGCAACAAGACCAGTCATTTTATAATGATTCCATTAATATTATTTTAAGTTCAAAATAATATTTTATTCAGGTGTAAAAAATGCTTGAATAAGTATTATGTTTTATATCTACCACTGTCCTGTAGAAAAAAAAAAGAGAAGCTGAAAAAGTAAGCATATGTATTAAAAGTGACAAAGATAGATGAGATTAGCTTAGCTTTTTGCTTGACAGGATTTTCCCACGGCATATGTTCAGTGCTACCAGGGTTATTACAGAGAGCACAGACTAATCAGGGAGACAGATTCACAAACAGTGACTGCAACACATGGTGGCCTCTCAGTGTTAAAAAAGACCACTGCAGTCATTTGTAAACATGGTCAGATAATGTGCATATTTATAATTATGATTGCTTCAGCCACAGCCATCAAACCCAGAGGTCTTTTGCTTAACACTTCAATGGTCTGAAAAGAAAAAGATCTTCTAAGTTAGCAGTGTCTGCTGCTGAACCAAAGTAGTGAGGGAAAATTCTGATAGCTTTTAATGGGCCTTATCTTGATTAAGTGTATTAAAAGCACTGCTTTTAAGAGTAATCAGTAGCTGTGTTTTTAATGGCAATCCAACATTAATTATGGCTGGCTATTTTAGGCTGTGTTAACACCAAACCTCTCATTTATCCAATGCTGGTTCTACATGAAGAAGCTAAGTAAATCAGATTTGCGGCGAGAAGCAGCTGAAGTTCTGCGTGACTGATGTAGCTTGTCGTGAGTGCTCGGCTGACCTAATTTTACAGCTGCTCAGAGAAGACATTTGTAAATGGGTTTGTGATTGCATCTACAGCAGTCACATGCAATGAATACAATATCTTTTATTACGAGAGATTTCTGCAGAATGTGCACAAGCTATTAGAACCAGTCAAAAGACTATTTAGTAGAGGAGTCTAAATCTTATACTTGTAAGAGTAGAGGGCAATGCTATAAGTTACAGACATCAGTATTTTTTTATGAGTCTTGGAGACAAATATTGCCAGATTTCTGGAAAGTCAAGCTAGTGGTAGCAAACCCTATCAGATTTGCAGGACAAAATTGTGAAGTTATTTTGCATTTTTGATAGAAATAGATTATGAAAAATATCTATGCTTATGCTCTTTTTTTGTCTGTCTTGTTTTCCATAAACTTTCTTTAAAAGAGTCTGTTTACCTCCCAAACACAAGTTACCACAGGATTTATTTTTTCTAGTTTCAAATTCCCTGATGTGTGTGGTACGGGCACAAAACTAAAAACTCTTTTCTGGTATGGGGTTTAAAATCTTAAGCAGAAGGATCCCAGCCATCTCCTGTCCAGAGAAATTAATCTGCCTTGACTGGATTCAGAAACAATTTCCTAGTGATCTTAGTGGAGATATACTCTGTCTTTGTCCAGCCCAAATGATCTTTCTTCCACAGAGTTTTTTCTTGATCTTCATCTTAAAATTCATCCCAAATTTAACTTGCTAATTGCTTTTATCAAAGATGCATTTAGACCATGTCCTTAATACCATGATTAAATGTTTTCAGCCTTGAATTGGTCAGACAGTTGAACTACATGATTACTGTAGGTCTCTACAAACTGAAGCGATTCTAGTCTAATAATATTTTTTCATATTCTCTCTGTTATGTTTTAGTTTTATTGTTGTTCTAATATTTTCAGTTATCTAACAAGGAGGGATTTTGTTATTGTATATATCCCTTAGACTGAACACAGAGAAGCTTTGCTTTCTCTGTGATAAAATGTACAAGTGCACATTTTAAAACATTATATACACTTTTAGTGTCTAATGGTCAATAATCTTTCATAAATCAGAATCTGGAGGATTTTCTGAATATTATTTTATTGGTTCATAAAATAGAAGTCATGAAGTCACGAAAATTTTTCTGAAGTAAAATTTGTTCAAACTAGTACTTAATTTTTTTTTTTATTATTAATTTAGTCTAATGAAAACATTAATTACAGCAAATCCCTACTTCTCATGACCCCACCCTCCCTCTGTGCCCTGCTGAGGAGAGCCCAGCTCCAGCATCCCAGCAAAGCATTTTGTGCACTGGGGGCTGCTTTCAGGTGCCCCTGGAGCTGCACCTTCTCCAGACTGAGCCAGGCCTGGTTCTCCTGCCTATCCTCACAGGACAAGTGCCTTATCCCCAGCCACATGCACCACCTCAGCCACCTTTCTGCTAAGATCACACTGGTTTATTGGCTTTTTTTTCTGTGCAGAGGTGTCAAAAACTGAATACAGCACCTGTGTGATTGTATTAAAGATTTTAGAACAAGTTCCAGAACTTTTCAAGTTTTTTAAGTGATTCAAAAGGCTCTACACTCTCACCCTCACCGATGGACTTTGAAGGTAAGCACTAAGGTAGGCTGTGTTACTCAGCAGTAACTTCTTGTCTGTATTCTTGTGTCAAAGTGGAGCCTGGGTCAAAGTCGAGAATTTTTTCACAGCTATGAAATTCAATGCTGTAACCCATGCAAGATAGATCTATGACAACCAGGAGATTAGCTGGGAACTTGCTCTGAAGGAAAGACTGCATGTACTCTTCCAGACAACTAAAACTGTGAAGAAATCATAATCTGAGCTCATCTGCCTTAGGAAGTGACTTTTCTAAATAATTCAAGTAGGAGAGAAGATTGAGCAGCAAAAGGAAGATGTCTGCCTTTTACAACTCAGATGAATTTTTCAGCTGGACTAGTGAAATATGAAATTAATTGTAAATGTGTGTTCTGCTCCTAAAGTTGCTCTTTTAAATTCATTTTGAATACGAAATACAAGCACATAATAGGTGTGCTTAGTGAATTAATACATACAGGTGTGCTTGGTGAATTAATTCAGGTAATGGCATTGGAAACTGAAAATGTTGTATTTATTAGCTAGGATATTTGTATTTCTTAAATACTTTAAAGATTTCTTATAAGTTTAATATATTGCGGAAATATTTCTGTGCATTTTAATTAAATCTTTGCAAGCAGAGAATAAAAACACAGCAAAGGTTCCAGCATATCCTGTGTTTTCCCAGCTGTACATGATCTCCTTACATTTTACTGGCAAGGTTCTGTATGTAAGTATTTAATAAGAAGCTACATTTTATATCATTACTAATCATCATGCTGATTTTTGCCAAACAGGTCTTATTTGCT